>NC_056741.1:1544969389-1545080733 GCF_019279795.1 Protopterus annectens
AGCAGCAGTAATGAATGATGATTTGGCAAAAAGTAAATGTTATGTACCACTATACTAATACTCTATGGGGCGTATTTGTCAGCCATAATGGCTTATGATACATTAACATGAAACTTTATACTTTTTTTTAGGTGTTTTAGTTTCCATTGCCAAACAAGGGGCCAAAAACATGGTGCTTTAGTGTTAAGAACTGTCAATAAAAGGCAACAAATTTCGTATAGTTTCAAAGAGAGACCAGCAACAATTTATGATGTAAAAGATTAACTTTATACTCTTTTTCTCAGGTGTCTTAGTTTCCATCTCCTAACAGGGGTCAAACAATGTGCTGCTTTTGTGTTAAGAATTCTCAATAAAAGGGGACAAATTATGTACAGTTTCAAAGAAAGACTAGCAACAATTTTTGATGTAAGAGATTTTTAAACATTGCAGTGTAGCCGGAAATGTGCCTTAGTAAGTGATCAGCCACCCATTCTGGTCACAAGAGAGGATTTCTATCAGCAAATTTACATTACTGGATATAAGAAAGGAATACAAACACTAATCAGCCATTCATCACAATTATTGCTAAATGAAGGACATGAAACAAGACAAGTAACAGCAACTGTTTTTTTTATGTTTTTGTCAGATAGCATAATTATGCATAATATTATTCTCAAATTAGCAAATTAGCTTAATGTTTTCTACAGAATGAGAGATAAATATTCTTGTTTTAATTCAGATTCTTCTGGAAAGTATTCAGTATTATTTTTGTACAACTAGTGTACTTGTTTTGGTGGCCTCAGTACAGTAACAAAATGCATGACTAATAAACTAATGTTGTCTGCAATGTTTCCTTCTTTATTCTGATTTCAGTAGATGTTTATTGCAACTAGTGATTGCATTTTGATTTTTTTGAATACTGATAATGTTTTTAATATTTTTTATTTCCTAAAATTGCAAATTTAGAAGCATAATATTTGTGCTCACAATAAAAAAAATGAATTGCTTACACTGTGGCATGGAGGAGTAGTACCTGAAGTGTGACCTAGGTGACCGCGACTTGGTTACATCCCTATACACTGGAGGAAATCAAACAATAAGTGAGAGAAAACAATAATGAGATTATTGAGATTATTTCTGATGGTGTCTATCAGGTGTTATGGACTAGGGGGTGTGTGACTGGTCTGTTATTCCTGTGTTTTAGTACCCGTTGGAGATCTGAGACTATGTGAGACATCTGTTATAGGGGAGGGGATCTGTGGTCACATTACGCATATAGTGGCACCCCTCACAGTTGCTTAATGAATTTTCCAGTTCTTGTGCTGTAGAAGGCATCTATGGATGTATGTCCATTGTATGCTTAAGCTGCTTTACTTCCCTGAAGCAGTAATAGGGGTACTTGCCTTCATCCTTACCCAACTTTTGAAAACCTATCAGTTCCACCAGTGAGGGAGACCCTGGCATCACTGCAGTGCAAAGAGTTAAAGTGGACATGGAAAATGTTGAAATTGAGGAGAAAGACTGACAAAGTTGTCTAGCATGAAATAGATGTAGTACTCCAGTCTATCCCATCTAATATCCACATTTCTAAGGGAAGCATATTCTGTAGTCATGAACATGCTGCATAATCTATCAGTGATAGTTTTGGTTCACTTTCTGATACTTATTTTTAGTATCTTCAGTTAGTTGTTGGCCTTCTCTGCAATGAATTTCAAGTATATACTTTTGACTAGAACTACTTCTGGCAGATCCTTACAGACCTGGCACAAGACAAATAAAAGCAACTTATATCAAATAAAATATAATGCCAGTCAATAAAACCTTTCTGAAAATTTGAGGTTTCATATGATTTTTTTTCAGTATGGAATCTCTATTCCTTTTCAAGTTGCTTCTGCTAGTTATCTGAGGACCACCAGCTGTAGCAGTTTATTCAAGAATGAGCTGAATTAGTTTTATATAGATTCACATATTCATAGGTATTCCAAAGTGAATGAGTCTCATGACCGTACCTGCCTTGACAGCACCCTCCCTCAGGTAGTACTTGCTTTTACTCAGATGGTCTTACTGGTCAATCCTGGAGTAAATTTGTAGATAACAACTCAGTCATCTAGTCTATGTTTAAAGGAGGATAATGTATTGACTGTTTAAGATGCAGGAGAAGTTTATTCCAGAGGTTTGGGAGGCCCTTGGTTATAATCCTTTCTCTCCATCTTGTTTTATTTTATCCGTTGGTTAATATTTAGGTCCCTGATTCTAATAAGTGTGGAGATATAAGACTTGTAAAGAAACAGCAGGTCCAACAAAAGTAGCTGGACACAAAAATAGAGCTTCCCCTCAAAAGTCTATAAGACAACGAATAAAGGGAAGTGTTTCCAGCCTCCTTTGGTATCTAAGGAACTTGATTAAGAACCTCTGTGATCTAAGTGTTTGGTATGTTTAGTGTGGTTCAGCTGAAAGGGAATGTTATTCTTGATACGTGGCCTAATTAATGTTCTTTATGAAGGTATGATTGAAAAAAATGGGTCAACGTTGTGGTTAACTTAGCCAAAATTAAAACTATATGAAGTAAACAAAATAAAATCTCAGGCTGAAGAAATGCCAAAAAGTCAAACTTTAATGTTGAAAGGCTTCTGGCATAGTCCTTCTTGAGTGCAAAACTAACACATGCAACAGACCATTCATATTTAAAAGAATTAAAAAAAATCCATGTGACACAGCTCCCCAGTCACAATCTATTGGTAATTAGTCAATTAAAAATGTATTAGCTTACTTAATAACAATTCAATAATTTCTTACACTGCATAATACTAAAGGTGTAAATATATCTTCTTTCCAAATTCAATAAAACCATCATATTTTCAAAATAAACTAAATATGCAATATGCAAATATGTATTGCATTTGTTATTAAAATTGGTTTAATGCTAATTGCTATATTAATCACTGGTTTTACATCCCCCTACAACCTTATAATCCAGTTGTATTCTCTAGTCTCCAGTGTATTATTTATATTACCTTGTCTTACACTTTTATTAACAATATCTATAACTCTAATTTTAAAATCATGACCACAATCATACTCAGATATGTCTTTGGCTAAAGTGTTCAAGAAAACATTTTTGCATATTTCAAATCAACATTCAATAATACGGTCTGTGACACCCCTTCACTGGCCCAGTAATCAAGGAGGCTCAATGCTCACCACTGGTAACAGTGGGGAATGTACACAATGGGAGGATGACAAGTACACACACATAGTAAAGTGCAATTTCCCTTAAGAGCACACAGTGATCACAGTCAATCTGTGGTTGGTTTCTTCCTCTTTTTCTAGTTCCCCAGTAAAACTCCTCCCTAGCACAGCTATAGGGTTAAGATCTCAGCTGAGTGGCCAAACCAAGATCTCCAGTGATCTCTCTGTCCATCCAGTGCTTTGTGTTCTTGCCCAAGTAGATGACACACACATACACACACACACACACACACACACACACACACACACACACACACACACACACACACACACACACACACTCTTTGAGATTTGATTTATACACACACACACACACACACACACACACACACACACACACACACACACACACACACACACACACACACACGCACTCCTGGGAAAGGGTGACACAGGCTTACTAGCTATGCCCCCTTCTGCCCAGATTATAATGTAGTTCCAGCTGTCACCAGCCATTCTTTATCAGCTTCTTTAAGGCCCTTAAAAGGGTGTCCAATCCTACTGTGTAATGTTACTATTAATCCAAAAGGTAGTCTGACCAAGATCAAGGATATTTAGGAGTGGCCTGTACAGTGTCAACATATAGATATGCAAGTACTCTAAGATCCTAAATATCTCTAAACAGACCAGCCAAAATTACAAGGTTTAAATATGTTTAATAATAAATAATAAAAGAACTAGACAATACTCAATAAGTAATCAGTTACATCAGAGTTCAAAAATCAGTTACATCAGAGTTCAAAATCACTGGACAGTCTCAAATAAATAAGGAAAACATCTAAGCTATCCTTTACTATATTCCTATCTGAATCTAAAAGAGTTACTATGCCCTAGAAACTTACGTACAACAAGGCAAGTGCAGATGTTGTGATAACAGTGGATGTGTCAAGGTCAAAGACAAAATACAAAATGCCCCTCTCTCTCTCTCTCTCAGAGAGTTCTTAAATTAATATCAAATATTACTGCTGGGTTAGCTTGGATGACATCACTTTTTGTCACCTGACTTTAGTTTCCAAGCTAAACCCCCAGTGTCATAAACTACCAACATTTAACATCTCTCTGTGACAATACATAGCCTTCAGATGTTTCCAATTGCTAGAGGACATAAAACAATAAAACATTTACAAAACAACACAGAGAGTCCCCTATTGTAGATATCCTGCCTCCTGTTGACTGAAACTGAAAGATAACTTTTATAGCACAATCATAAAACAATTTAATTTCAACTATTTTCTTGAAGTTTTGCAAATAAACCCTCTATGTACTAGTTTCCACTGTTAAAAAAACATACATTTACACAATTACAATAGCTTATATACATTTATTTTCAAAGCCAGCAAGGCATGCTATGGTTACATTTCAGTTTAGTACAGAACACACAGCTCTAACACAGCTGTAGCACAAGCATCTTACATGAAGCATTTTGGCATTCACAAATGACAGATAACCACTTACAAAACCCCATATAGCTGGGCTGGCAGCATTTCCTTCTGTCACACTTCTATATAAATCATATTAATATTCACAAATGACAGAATTATTTACAAAATTCCAGACAGCTGGATTGGCACTATTTGTCTTTGTCACATGGTCCTTCAGGTTTCAATTACATTTGCCAACATAGAATGTAGTGCACTTCATACAAGTTGCAAGATATATAATATTCATAGTATTACATGTTGCAAAACAATCAAAAAATGTACACTTTTCTTGTGTTAGGGTGCATAAAGATGTTACCAATAAAATATGTTTGCAACACCTCAAGTTATAGCATGGAAAGGTACCTTATTTCTTTGCCTCTACTCTTTCCTTTCTCTTACTTTGATTCATTTCATTATAACAAAGTCTTTGTTGCAAGTTTTTACAATTCCTGTATGCAAATCTATGTCTGCTATCAATAATCTGTTCCATTCCTGGCATTCCTTTCAAAATATGCCAGTTTTTAGATATAATTCTCTTAACACACCCTGTTCTATTGCTAAATGTGGTAACATATCTGAATATGATTTTCTGTTGTTTACGGTCAGCAGAATTTTCATTTGAAGTTATACCATTTCCAAAAAATGTTCTGCCTCCCTTTCTCTATCCAAAATTTCTTCATGCATAAACGTATTTAATAGCTTGTCATTGTAATCTCTTTCCTTAAATGTTTGTATATTTCCATGCATTTTTGCTATGCACCTCTCTTTTTCTGCATTAAGTCTACTTATTCTCAATAATTTGCTCCTAACTATGCCTTTAAATATATGAGGTGCTTGCATACTTTCCTTGTACGTATAATGGTTAGCATGAACATTTTTTTCTAAAAACACTCGCACTAATTCCTTCCATAGTGTTCTCTAATCTGACAACTAAAAATCAAATATTTCATGAGGGAGGGGTTTTCCAGTCTCTTTTGGTATCTCAAGAACTTTAGATTTCTGATCATTTTGTTAATATTTAACTTTAGTAGTTCATTTAGATATTCAATAAAAATGCATAAGTCCATCCTCTCGACCTTTCCAGATCAGGAAAACGTCATCAACAAAACAGCTGTAAAACAATATTTTGGAGTTAAATTCAGCAGAGTCATTAAACGCAAACTTATTTGATCATTGGTCTAAGACTAAGTTTGCATATGTATTAGGTTTTGTAGTTCCCATTGCCACACCTGATATTTGAAAATATTGCTGATTTTTAAAAATAAATATGTTATTCGTTAATACAACTTCCAGTAGCTGGCAAATGTTTTCAGTACTTCTGCCACCCATTTCTGTATTATAAAATAAGAAATCACATATTGCATCCAGACTATATTCATTTGGAATAGCCATGTATAATGAGTTTATATCTAAAGTTACAAAAAAGAAATCTGTATCCAAACTGAATTTATGCCAATTATATAACTTTGTTAAAAAATCTTCAGTTTCTGTAATGAAACTCAACTTTATTCATAAATTTTCCTAGGAAGGGGTTGTAAACATAATAAAATCAGCTCAGTTACCCACCCCCTTCCAGAGACAATAGGTTTCATGAGGGAGGGGTTTTCCAGTCTCTTTTGGTATCTCAAGAACTTTAGATTTCTGATCATTTGGTTAAAAACCTCTGGGATCTAATTGTTTGATGTGTTTAATGAGATTCAGCTTAAAGGGAATGTTATTCTTGATATGTGGCTTAATTAATGTTGTCTATGAGGGTGTGATTACCACTTTAGACCTTGAGTATATATGTATGGCTATCAGATGAGCTAAATAAAAAGGATTCCTGACAATCATTGTTATATAATGGTAAATACAAAGGAATTATCAATTCAAGTATGTAGGTCCATCACCACATTTTCAGTTTCAGTTTATGGAAGTTAGTTATCTAGATGGCATGATGAGAGGAGCCGTTGTCTACTAGAAGTAATGATACTTCACATTTTGCATTTAGTTTGATTTTTAGTACACTGAGTTTACTTTGCCAAGTTCATTACGGAGGGTTGGGTTGCCACATGCCTGTAAGCAAAAAAAAAGCCCATACCTCAGTGCATGCTTGGTAATATTATGGACTGCAGAAACGTGTTGTTTTTCCATCTAAATGTTTGTTTCTTATAATGTTATGGGACATTGCACTGTATCTGTATTTTTTTAGAAAAGCAAGCAGTAATTTTGTTTAAGATAAAATATGTTTTCATGCAACAGTTAAAAATGTTCCTCGATATAGCTTTTGTAAGAAATCTAAGTCTGTCCTTTAAAATGCAATCTTTTAGTAGTAGAGTGTCTAACCTCCACATAGAAAGATGAGGTGGAAAGAGCAGCAGTTCTGAAGACCAGAGGCAGCTTTTTGAGAGGTGAAAGCGGATGTAATGGTGGTACCCAACCTACCGACAGACTCCGTTGTGCCTGCTAGTTAACCAGTTCTGCTTGCAGTAGCAAGAATAGACTAGAATAAGAATGGAAGAGAATAGAATAAGTAGATTCAGTCTGATGAGGGCAATTGTCTCTTCATAGTTCCGTCAGCTTCATAATAAGCTACTGTTGTAGTAGAAAACCATGTTTCAGTAGATATACTTTAGGGATGAAATGAAGAACTGAAGCCCTCAGCTATGAAATGTAGAGGTCCATATAATATAGTTCACATTGCTGTAAAACTGCCTTTGATCCTGATTGTTTGATATCAGGACTGCATAACCCCAAAGTGAAATCAGTTCTACTTTGCTTTACAAAAAAATAAGCAAGTAATATCGATATGATTAGATTACACAGCTTTTCTGTTTCAAGGACTATCAAACTATGGACAGAGATGATCCTATGTTTCAAAGTATTTGAAAAGTTAAAGTATCACTGGTCACCCATTTTATCTAGAAATTGTTAAACCTCTGATCTTAATAGCTTTTCTTGCTATAGAAATATAAGTTGTAATTCTCACTTGTTCTCGCATTTCCAGAAATGACCATAATGTCTACATTAGCCACTGCCATTGATTAAGTTCCCTGTAGTCAAAAATGAGAAAGAATATATTGTAAAAGTATAAACAAAGAAACAAACAAACACAAAAAGCTTTTACACATTGCTAGCAGTATCAAAAGTGGGTTAACAGGTTACAAAGATAGTTAGGACTCAAATCACAAGAACACAAACAGAAGTTATAAACAATTCCCTACCTCGCTAATATTGATATATGACTCTGAACTGCTGTCTGCAAAGAAGAAAACAATGAATTAGTTAAGTTTTAAAACTAGCACCTGTAAAACAAATAACACATGGGCATTACTACAAAAAACCTCAATAGCAAGGGCTACATGCTACGATTCCTAAATCATGCATTTAGACTCTACTAAAGCAGACTCAAAAGCAATGGATCTTACAGGTAGAAAAACACTGTAAAACATTAAGGCATATGAACTTTCTGTGAGAATATATCAATGAGTACTTTTTGAACCAGGGAGAATTAAGACATCATTTGAAGGCCAAGTTTGAAGGAGTTTCTTAATGAACAGTAATTAAAGAAGAAAATTACATATATACTTTGGAAAAGTAGGGAACAGTGGAATATTAGGTAAGACTGCATTAAGACACAGTAAAGCACACAGTGTATAAAAATATTAAACATTATAACATTATTAGTAAGTTGCCAAAAGTTACACTTCATTGGAATTGTTGCTTTATTTTATTAAATTTGTACTGGCAGCCATGACACAAATTCCTCAGCTGTAAGTGGGACTTTTAAATTAACTAGGAAGTTACATTGTTTATGTTATTTTCCTCACTATATTTGTTCTGATTTGAGGCTTAATATACTGTAAAAGATTTCTAATTCAATTTTGGACAATAGTACTTTTAGCATGGACATGGTTTCCTTCACCTCTGGAGAGGAAGGAAAAACAAATGCCTAATCATTGCATAAAACTGATTTTATTTCTGTTGCAAGTAATTTCATTTTTCATTTACCAATTAAATTATGAACACCTTTTCACATTTAACTAACTTCAGTGTACAACAGTTATTTATTTATTTTGAATTCAATAAGAATTGAAGAACTTACTAGTATAATCTTAAAAAAGCACAATGCCAGGCTCTATTTTATTTCAGTTTCAGTGCTAATCTTATTTATAAACGAGCTGATAAAAGCAAGAGTTAAGTGGTTATGAATATCCAGCAAAATATGTGTTGTAAATATTTAGCAGATACCAGTAATGATGAAAAAGGTGAATATTTTGTCTAAAGGAGTTAGAATGTCTTAACTTTGTCAGGAAGAAGTTAAGAAAATGTGTAGTTAAAAATAAACCAGAATACCAACATATTGTATTTCAAAAGTCAATAAACACGTATAATCTTACAGATAGACTGATTGTTTCTTGTGCCAATAATTACATGGAAAATACTTAAAAACTAGTTAATGTATATTTAAAAGAGGCCAGTTTTGAGCAGCAATCTTACATAAATGACATCAACATACATTAAAACGTTAATACAATGAGAAGGTGTAAAGACAAATACTGGGTGACTGGACATTAGTTATCATTATACTAACAACAAACATGGACACAGAATGGTGGTCTTAAAGAGTTTGTGGTGTCAAACTACCATCTGCTTGCATCACTGAACTGGCCAGCTTTTATTTAAGGAACACTGCTCTTTTATTATTTATTTGTTTATTCATTTATTTATTTATTTATTTTTAATTTTTTTTTTACCCACGGTGGTGGTGCTGCGGTAGTGTTGTCGCCTCACAGTAAGACGCTGTCCGGTTCGATTCTCAGCTAGAGCGTCTTCTGCGTGGAGACATGCGTGAATGGGTGTACCTTCATTGAAGGTTGTGCGTCAGGCCTGGCAAGCCGGTACGTAAAAATCAACTGCCAATCATTAGCGGACCAGAGTTCCACTGTGGCGACCCCTAACCGGGAAAAGCCAAAAGACACAAACATTTGTTTATTAATTTTTTTAGTGGTCATAAGTGTTCCCTTTGTAGTATTCAACACCAATTTGATGATAACTGAGATTAAGAAAAACCTACAATTACACCTATTACAGATATGCACTTGACTTGTTTTAAAGAGCTCTTGTACTCAAATAATATTGTTTTATTTATATTCTCTGAACTATACGTTTGTGTTTGTTGTCTTCCTTTACCTTAATTTGCGTCATTAACAAGATCAGTGGGCTTCATAGTTATTCATCCAAACTGATTATTTTTCCCCAGTAAAGCCTCAGTGCTTCCATGTAATATGCTGTTAATGTCACTCAGTATCCTGTACAGTAGGTTTATTGCTCCCATATTGCTGAAACAGGGTTATTTCTTAATGTCTCTGACTAATCTTTCTGCTTTTGCCAGTGTACTGCCTTACTACACTGAGAACTAAGGTTATTTTTATTATGATTTTTTTTTCTCAAAACTGCCTCCACCCAGCTCATCTAAATCTATTGAGTCATTCATCTTCCACCACTAATTTGCGATTTCTATAGGTGTCAACTAGATGCAGAGGGATCAGAAGGTATGTATACCCTTATGTATCTCCATGCAAACGTAGTTATGCTCTTCCATTCTTTTCACTATACTGCTATATATTTGTTTAGTGGAGCTTTTTCAGATTTTACAGACCAGTATGTTAGCTGGTCTGGTAATCATGAAGTTAACTCTGATTAACTATACATTTCCTTTTTATCTGCAGACAGGCTTACTGCAATACATGCATTTCTAGTTACTTCAGGTAAAAATACAATAAATGAACTTGGGAACAGAACTTGCCCCTGAGATACCCAATGACTAACCTTTCTTGCAGATGACTCCAATCACACAGTCATCACTACAGCACACTTTTAACTTCTGTGTTTCAAACAGAGCTGAAATCCTACAAGCAAGCTAGACCTTGACTATTCAGTGCTTTGTCTACTTCCATCATCAGCCATTCATGATACAACATCAGGTTAAATTAGTAGGAATTTATCTGTGTGAGTAATATAATACTACTCCCTGCCAATACAAGATTGGCCTTGAAGCACACTGGTTCTGGATTCCACAACATGCTCACTGGTTTTCAATGCATGTTGCCTATTAGAATCTAATACAAAAGTAGGACATTTGGGACCTTTTCCATAGCTTGTCTTAGATTTTGGTTAGGCTAAAGTGACTACAATTCTCTGGTCCCAATGTGCACAATAGTATTACCAACACCATTTTTCAGCTTCATGTAATGCCTCAGTCCAAAAAGATTAAACAAGAGAATCAGTAATTATCTGAACCAGAACAACATCCCAAATGTCTGTATATAAATGAGGTAACTTTTAAATAATGAGCTATGTTTAAAATGTAGTTTATATACAGAAATGCTTGGCAGCTGATGAACCTAAGATAAGACAGGGCAGACTAATTCCAAGTAAAAGTTATAGCAGTCAGAAATACTCTTAAATCTTAACCAGATAATAATGATTATGTTTAAGCTTTTCTCTCCAAAACAAAAATAAACTTTCTTAATGGGAACAATGTTCAAAGTTGTCCCTAGTTATGTACACATATAGTTGATATCCGCCATAAGTAAAATGAGTTACGCATACTATGTTATTTGAAGTCTACATCATTTTGTTGAATGTTTAATTGAGTGATTTGCTATTCATCAAACTCAATTAAAAGAAAGTTCAGTTAAATGAATGATCGTTTCAGCGAAAAGTTTCTAGGGAAAAAAAAACTAGAGGCTAGCTACTAACTGTAACAAACAGAAAAAACTAAAACTCTGCAAAGTGGGGATCTTCGGCCCCCACCACCAACTAAATATACCAACTCTGAGATCACAGCACATTAGGGAAAAAGGGCAAATTCCCGATGATGGCCAACCACATCCTTTCCCTAGGAAACTTTTCACTGAAATAATTGTTCGCTTAACTGAGCTTTTGCTGAATTGGGTTTGATGAATAGTGATTCACTCATTTAAGAGTTCGACAAAATGATAAAGACCCATTATTTGCCACTGCCTCAGAGTGTTGTTTGTTCATGCAAGACTCATGTAATGACATGCTACAAAAAAGTCATGTCTCACTACATACTTGATGGTGTTCTGTTTGGCCAAAAACTAAGTGAATGTATATGTTTTAAAATGGAGAAAAATATTTTGTTCCTTTCTGACTTTACAGACATAACATATACTTCAGATATTTTTACTAATATCTACATATATATATATATATATATATATATATATATTCTAATTTTTTAAAAATTTCATATACATATCTATCGCTCTCTCTCACTCTCTCTCTCTCTATATATATATATATATATATATATATATATATATAGTTATAGTTATATACACATATGATTATATATATATATATATATATATATATATATATATATATATATATATATATATATATATATACATAGCCATATATCCATCTCTCTCTCTCTCTCTATATATATATATATATCTATATATATATATATATATTTATACATATATATATATATATATATATATATATATATATATATATATATATATAGATCCCTAGCAGAAGCTCAAGTTTTCAGAAACTCAAAATCCGTATGGTCGAAACCATTTAATCAATTTTCTGAAAACTCAAACTTCAGAAAACAACAAAGATCTACCTTTTTTCTATGTTTTTGCAGGGGAACTCCTGCCCCCCTACTGCATACCATATATACCAACTCCAAGATTGCACTACAGTGGAAAGAAGGATACATTCCCCAATCCTCACTGTACCCCAAACTCCTTTCAAAAGATTCAATTTTTTGAAAATTGATCATGTGATCTCGACCATATGAATTTCAAGTTGCATATATATATCTATCTATCTATCTATACACACACATATATATATATATATATATATATATATATATATATATATATATATATATATATATATATATATATATATATATATATATATATGGGTCTACTTCACATAGTCAACATTCATATGGTAGACAGTTCATATTGTCGAAACCTCATTTGGTCGACGGCTCATTTGGTTGACAACCAGTACTGAAGGCACTTAACAGTGATTTTCCCCCCTCCCCAAAGTTGTGCGACCCTGGAGTTGATATATATAGATGGGGGGGTGTGGGGGGCACAGCCTCCACATTGGGGAGTGTGGGGGATATTCGCTTAAAAGTCCTTTAAAACAGGAAAATACAACAAAAACACATTTTTAACAGATATAGGTGGGGGGCTTCACCCCCACACACCCCCATCTATATATATATCAACTCCAGGGTCACACAACTTTGGGGAGGGGGGCGAATCCCTGTTAAGTGCCTTCAGTACTGGTTGTCGACCACATGAGCTGTCGACTAAATGAGTTTCAGTCATATGAACTGTCGACCATATGAGTTTAGACCATATGAAATGTCGACCATATGAAGTTGACCCATATACATATATATATATATATATATATATATATTATATATATACATGTATATATATATATATATATATATATATATATATATATATATATATATATATATATATATATATATATATATATATATATATATATATATATATATATGTATATATATATATATATATATTTATAAGCATATATTTATATGCATATATCTATATTCATATATTGAGATCTAGACATATTGACAGCACAGTGGCACAGCGGGAGTGTTGTCACCTCATGGCAAGAGGTTTGTCAGTTTGATTCTCTGCTACGGTGCCTTCGGGGTAGAGTCTGCATATCCTCCCTGTGTTCGTATGTCCAAAGACAGGCAGTAGGTGGTTTTGATATGCCAGACTGTGTGTGTGTGTGGTATGGAGAAGACTGCAGCAGGGCTACCCACCCAGTAGTGTAAATACTGGCCCCAGGTGATTGTCACCTTTGAAGTGACATCCCAACAGCATGTGTAAACATGGGAAAAAGAGGCTGTGGTGCATTACTATTTTATATTTTTATGGGAAGGTAGTGCTAATATCTTGAAAATGG
Source organism: Protopterus annectens (assembly GCF_019279795.1). NCBI lineage: Eukaryota > Metazoa > Chordata > Ceratodontiformes > Protopteridae > Protopterus > Protopterus annectens. Next base: position 1,544,983,042 of record NC_056741.1, read on the forward strand.
GTTTTGAATATTTTACTGAAAACAATATTGACCTGTGTTTTTAATTTAAAAGCAGTATTCATTAATTACCATTTTTGATTGCAATGATATATCACAGCATTAAATTGCAAGTTCTTTGTAGTGAAAGCCTTTTGACAATGACAAGTTATCCAATCACACTACCTTTCATCCTGAATATTAAAATAAAATTTGTAAAGTGATGATGATAGCAATTTTATCCAGAAAATGGACAATATACATATTTATTAATTAGTTTACTTGAAAAAAATATGTTTTTAGAATGTTTCAATCTGTTCCTATGTTTTTCCTTTTATGTATGGAAAGATTGCACTACAGTGGAAAGAAGGATACATTCCCCAATCCTCACTGTACCCCAAACTCCTTTCAAAAGATTAAATTTTTTGGAAAATTGATCATGTGATCTCGACCATATGAATTTCAAGTTGCATATATATATCTATCTATCTATACACACACATATATATATATATATATATATATATATATATATATATATATATATGGGTCTACTTCATATAGTCAACATTCATATGGTAGACAGTTCATATTGTCGAAACCTCATTTGGTCGACGGCTCATTTGGTTGGCAACCAGTACTGAAGGCACTTAGTGATTTTCCCCCCTCCCCAAAGTTGTGCGACCCTGGAGTTGATATATATAGATGGGGGGTGTGGGGGGCACAGCCCCCACATTGGGGAGTGTGGGGGATATTCGCTTAAAAGTCCTTTAAAACAGGAAAATACAACAAAAACACAACATTTTTAACAGATATAGGTGGGAGGCTTCACCCCCACACCCCCCAATCTATATATATATCAACTCCAGGGTCACACAACTTTGGGGAGGGGGGCGAATCCCTGTTAAGTGCCTTCAGTACTTGTTGTCGACCACATGAGCTGTCGACCAAATGAGTTTCAGTCATATGAACTGTCGACCATATGAGTTTAGACCATATGAACTGTCGAACATATGAAGTAGACCCATATACACACATATATATATATATATATATATATATATATATATATATATATATATATATATATATATATATATATATATACATATATATATATATATATATATATATATATATATATATATTTATATGCATATATTTATATGCATATATCTATATTCATATATTGAGATCTAGATATATTGACAGCACAGTGGTACAGCGGGAGTGTTGTCACCTCATGGCAAGAGGTTTGTCAGTTTGATTCTCTGCTACGGTGCCTTCGGGGCAGAGTCTGCATATCCTCCCTGTGTTTGTATGTCCAAAGACAAGCAATAGGTGGTTTTGATATGCCAGACTGTGTGTGTGTGTGTGTGTGTGTGTGTGTGTGTGGTATGGAGAAGACTGCAGCAGGGCTACCCACCCAGTAGTGTAAATACTGGCCCCAGGTGATTGTCACTTTTGAAGTGACACCCCAACAGCATGTGTAAACATGGGAAAAAGAGGCTGTGGTGCATTACTATTTTATATTTTTATGGGAAGGTAGTGCTAATATCTTGAAAATGGGTTTTGAATATTTTACTGAAAACAATATTGACCTGTGTTTTTAATTTAAAAGCAGTATTCATTAATTACCATTTTTGATTGCAATGATATATCACAGCATTAAATTGCAAGTTCTTTCTAGTGAAAGCCTTTTGACAATGACAAGTTATCCAGTCACACTACCTTTCATCCTGAATATTAAAATAAAATTTGTAAAGTGATGATGATAGCAATTTTACCCAGAAAATGGACAATATACATATTTATTAATTAGTTTACTTGAAAAAAATATGTTTTTAGAATGTTTCAATCTGTTCCTATGTTTTTCCTTTTATGTATGGAAAACTAAATTAAAATTCAAATGGAGAATGAAAGAACTGTTGTATAAAATGAAACAACGTGATAACCAAAATACTTCATTTTAAAATTGGCTAATGTGGTGAAGTACTGGGGCTTATTTTGGTGGAAAATGTTGAAGTTATTTTCAGTCCAGATAATTTATTTTTCTGTGAAATAAAAATTAGAATTTATCGAATATACATTGTGCACCTCGGCTAAATGCTAGATTTTCACTAGTCCTTTACTTCAATAAAGGGAAAAGTGCTCATTCTTACTTGATTCTGTGTTTTGATTAGAGCTTAAATTGTGTAACTTTTTTATAATGCTTTACAGAGGATCTGTATTTATTGTCTTTTAACTTGAGTGGGCATCTGTTTCTACTTTGATATGAAATTTTGCTGGTCTTGTACATTAAATCAGTTTTGGGCTTTAATCACATTCTGTTATATTGATTTTGTTTTTTTTTTCACTTGGGTTATGAGTCTTTATTGATATACATCTTCTTGCCATTCTGTTGTAGGATACAGTTCTTATTATGTGCGAAAGGAATTTAGTACTTTAGGGCACTGCCAGATTTGAATGAAGTCAGGGGAGCAATCACTCCAGTGCTACTGCATGTCTTCCTAAATCCACCCCACTAATCAAAAAGGTTCTATATTAGAAGATTGAAACTCCAAAAGAGCAAGCACTCTTTATTCAAACTATTTTGTCTTTGGATTTTTTTTTTGAGCATTGATTTTTTTTTCCCTAGGAAAAAAATCACTGTGCTGTACTTTCGATATTATGTGGTTTTGATATTAGAGTTTGATTAAAGAGTGTTCGCTCTTTTGGAGTTTATAGGTTCATAGGTTCATAGGTTGGTACTAGGCTATTGGCCTTAGGGCCTATACAAGCCTAGCCATAAAAATTCCCTGGCTATTTCTTCCCACACTATTTACTTCTCTGGACCCCTGTCTAGCAGGGCGACTGACGTGATCCCTGGGGTGAATTTCCTTGCTCCCATCCAGTCATCAAGGTTCCTTTTGAAGATGGCCAAAGAGGTGCTCTGCGTGACATGTATTGGCAGTCTATTCCAAAGTCTAGGGAGTCTCTGGGTCAGGAGCCTATCTCTCCAGCATGTTTTGTTTATTGCAATGACAAGGTTTAGATCCCTGGAGCATGTGGCTCTGAGAGATTGGGATTTTTTTAAGTGTGGTATGTCCAACAGCTCTGGGTTTGACATGGCCCTGTATGTTAAGCAGAGATTGCCTTGGATTAGACAATATGCAACAGAGTATAGCTGGAGTTTTTTAAGGTGGTCAGCATAGGGCATCTGCTTTAGGCCTGTGATTCTTTTAGTAAGGTATTGCTGTGGCCTTTCCAGTTGTTGCAGATGTCTTGAGTGGTACATACCAAATAGGGCATTGTATTCTATAATGGGTCTAATGAGGGATGAGTACAGTGGGACAATGACCTCCTTTTTTCTGGATGAAAAGCCCTTTGTGATGAGGTGTGCCACATAGAAGGATTTCCTGACTGTTGTTGCGATGTGATTATTGAAAGTGAGACCACTGTCCACATGTGTCCCTAAGTCTCTTATCACACTTTTGGTGTTTAGTGTACTGCCACCTATGTGGTAATTCACAGGTACATGTTTTTTCCCAAAGGGGATAACTATATATTTCTTGGCATTGAGCTTGAGCCCATGGCTCTGGCACCAAGCATCTGTTTCTGTAATGCCCTTTTGTAGAGTATCGACATCATTTGGGGATTCAATAATGGCTCCCAGTTTGCAGTCATCTGAGAACTTTGTTAGCCAGAGTCCCTTAGTGTTGGCCTGTACTTCAGAGAAGTAGATGCCAAACAAGAAAGGTCCCAGGACTGAACCCTGAGGTACTCCACTTGTCACTTGTCTGGAGCTGGATTTGAAGTCAGCTACTTTCACAGATATTCTAATACAGATCTTCTTATATAGACCCAATCAAAAAGTATAGGGAATTAATAAATAATGTGCTCCTACATCAAAATCTCTCTTATTTAGCACATAGGTTCTCTCTGATGGCACAGTTGCTGCATTTATTTAGTTATTTATTTATTATTTATTTATTGTGTAGAGTGAGAAGGCATGATATGTTACATTACTGGCATATGTTTCTGACTAGGGTAATTAAGACAGATTTGGGATTTCATAATATATTACTTCTGTTTATTATTAAGAGGTGTATTTGTTAATACTTTGTGAATCTTGTAGTATTATTCCCAGGGCAGAATAATTAAGGACTTTTTCTATATGACTGGCATTTGGAAGCTGCTAATTAACAGTGTCATATTTGTGTTAAGTAGCACATGGATTTATTTATCCTATTTGCATTTGTTAATCAGGTAGCTGGATAGGTCCAAAGACCATTTTTAGAATTGATGCTAACAAATACACAGATATATACAGAGAATAGTCTCCACAGAAGATAGAAGTTATGTACAGTATATTGATGTATCTGTGTGTGTGTGTGTGTGTGTGTGTGTGTGTGTGTGTGTGTGTGTGTGTGTGTGAGCATGTCTGTTTTTGTGTGTGTGTGTGTGTGTGTGTGTGTGTGTGTGTGTGTGTGTGTGTGTGTGTGTGTGTGTGTGTGTGTGTGTGTGTGTGTGTGTGTGTGTTAATTATTCTAAAGGAGAAAAACAGAAATGTTTGATAAGCCCTAGCTCTGTTCAATAAGCCTCAGGTGGCAAACAAAAATAAAAACACGGTTTGAATGAACTATAAGGAAACTTTGTTGAAAAACCAAAGTGAAAGATATGCGCTTACATCTACTATACTATTTTCAAGATCTGTATACTTGTTCTCAGGCATGAACATTGATCTGAAGAAGTCTACAGCTCATAACAATTGTTTAGTATTCAAAATTGCTTACTTTTCAGTTTAGTGTCTCAGTAAAGTTTCATTTTCTACATAGTTCAACAAAAATGTGTTTTTATTAATTGATTTTTTATTGCACAGTTTCACACGCTTAAACATAAAAAGTCAGTGTGCAGCACTGAATACACTTTTTATATAGTATTATATCTTTCACTGTAACTTAGAGTTACATTACATATTAGTACTAGTTAGCATAATGGCATTTAACATAATGCAATTAGCTGACACTGTAGTAATCATTATCATGATTTTAAACCCCCTATAGTTATACACATATTTAGAAGATTCCATGCAGTATGTATACCTTTAAAACAAGAGGTATGATTTAACTGTGATTAAAGATGAGATTCTCACTGAGTTTTATTTTTAGGCCATTCTGTTGGAAATGGTAGCCCTAATCCTACAGCATTACATATATAGTGTTATAATCAAAGCCTAACAAAGAGAGAACAGACCGTATGAGAAAATATGTTGGCACCTGCTGTGGACTTCCATGCCTCTTCACGATTCCTGATCCTTCCCTGCTTAAATGTAGTGTCCCCTGTTGCCTTGTGTCAGTTGTATGTGTTTAACTTTGGGAAATCTGAGATATACATATAAAGAAGCAAGAATAGCTATGGGATGCATGCATACATACATGCAAATATTTCAAGCATGGGCATTAATGCATTTCTAGCCTGCCATTATACCAACATACTTATTCCCATATATGCCCAGGCTGTTCTTAAAAATAAAACAAAAGAATGGTTCCAGGTCGCCAGTGAGATAAATCTGCAGTTCTTTATTTTCAATCCCACAACAGATGAGTGCTTTCGTCTACAATGTGAGACTTCTTCAGATAAAACAATACTAGTACCACTCTTAATTTATATAAAATGCCTTAATTGCCCTAATTGTCTAATGAAAAAAATTTAAAGCGCCACCACCAAATGGTTTCTGGCTCAAAGGTTATTATGCCCAACAACATAGCCACCAAAAATCTAAAAAATCAATTTAAAGTGGAATTTAAATAATTATATAAAAATATAGTACTTTAATGTTTGAAATAAACTTTGATATTAAATATAACACTTTTTACGCTAAAATGTTGTAACAACAACAATTAAAAAATAATTAATAAATCACACTCTACCTGCTCTCTCTGCTAAAATAGCCTTGATACTGATGTATTCATTCAGGCCTGGATAAATATTAGCCTTAAGCCTCAATTGCCATCTAAGTTCCCTATTAAGTAATATATTCCTTGTATCACCTCCTCTGCGGTTGTTTTTGACCAGGTCAATAATTCCAAACTTGAAACCACTAAATGAAGTACAAAAAACTGAATGTTTGTAAAGGGCACTGGTTTCTTTCCTATTTCTGATGTCATATATGTGTTCATATATTCTGTCTTTCTGTCTTTCAGTGCCCTTTCAGTTTTTCCTACATAAAAAGATGAACACTTTGTGCAAATAGCCAAATATACCAGCATATTAGTTTGACAATTACCCTTTCTAGCCTGCCATTATACCAACATACTTATTCCCATATATGCCCAGGCTGTTCTTAAAAATATCTAAACTAGTACTTGCTTTAATGTAATTTGGTAGTCCGTTCCATGCATCAGCTATTCTGTCAGAGAACCAATTTGTACACTTCTCATTCCTATAGAATATTCTACATCGGTTGTCTAATGATTCTCTAGTACTTTTTGATAACCCCAAACATTCTCAGAGATGGCTGTTTCTAAATGCCCGATATACCTGAATAAGATCTCCTCTTTGATATCTGTAAGAGGCACTGTACAAGTTCAGATATTTTAATCTTTCATAGCAACTTAAATTTCACATCCATGGATGCCCTTGGTATATTTAGTGCCACCACCACCTTCAAACAAATACTGAAAAATCATCTCAGCTCTTCCTGGCTATGTACCTGCTCTGTAACCTAACCGCTTCCCTCTCCTTATATAACTAAATTCCTATGCCTTTTGCTATTAGAGACCAATGATACTTTCTCCATATTTATTTTTTTCATCATTTGTTGATACTGGTACAATAATACTGATTAATATAGCTCTGTTTATACCTCTCTGATTGAATTCATCTGGCAACCAACTAAATTCCTGCTTTAATGTATATTTTCTGTATATATTACTGTAATCACTATCTGTAACACTGTTATGTTTAATATTTTCTGTATCTGTGTTCTTGTTGGAGCTTTTTTCTCAGAGTCTCCACTGAAAATGGGCTATTTTAAGCCCAGTGGACTTTCCTGGTAAACAAATGCAATAAATAAATAAATAAATAAATAAATAAATACAAGTTCCACTGTATTCTTTCCAGTTTACTCATATGCTTATTTTTTATAAGGTGTCTGTATTGTTATTCCATACTCAAGTTTGGATCTAATGTAACTAATTGACAATGATGTCATCATTTCTGATTCCCTAGACTTTATAAATCTTTTTTTATACAACCTACAATTCTATAGCTATCATTAGCCAGTTGGTAGATATGATTACAAAAACTCAAACATGGATCTACCCATATACCCAGGTCCTTAAATGATCTACAGTTTCAATCACTGTGTGCTATATTAAATATTTACCTTTCAATTTATGTATTTGCAACATAAAGAATGCACATTAAATTTAGAATGGGACTATGGATAGCTGTCATACTTGTGAGTCTTTTGTTTATATGTTGGTTGCAAGAATGTATTATCACTGTTGCAGAGTCATCTATCAGTCTGCACATGGGCTGAAAGTAAATGATACAGCTTCATGTCTGATGCTCTTTCATGGACCAAAGAACACCACTGTATCAGTTTAGAGGAAATCAGACTTTTACCTAATTGTTACTTTGCTAAATGTCTTATGAGGACATTATATAAAGTACTAATCATAGACCACAATAAGCATTTAATTAGAACTATTAGACTTAAATCTCCTACCACAGTTGAGTGATCCAACTCTGATAATACAGGGGCCATGGCATGTTTCCACAGTATTCTAGGACTTCTTCAAGGCTACCTCAATATTAAGTAGACTCATGGCCAGGAATGCACTCATTTTATGAGATCAGATCTCTGTATTCCATTAAAAGCTTCACTGATAAAAAGGAATGTCTAAAACAAATCAACTTGAAAATGTGTTACATAGTGAACTGATGTATTTTTTTTTAATTGCTGCTATCATAGATATTTATGGGTATAAATGAAGAAAGGGAACTGAAGTTTATCTATTCTGTATTTACTGAGGGTGTTACAGTGTTATGATGCTGTCTATAAATATAGTTATTTACCTAATACTGCATTTATGCTATTGAAACTGCTTTTTTTCTGTTTATTATATAACAAAATAGTAAGCTTATGACTAAAAAAAGTTAACTTCAAAATAGTCAGATTAATATACAGATAGATTAAATTAATAAAGAAACAACAAAGTTACATAAATAAATAATAAATAAATAAATAAATAAATAAATAAATAAATAAATAAAATCAATGTTTTGAGGAGATTCATAGGTAGTAGCAAGGCATGTTTCAGGAGACCATCGATATGCCTAGCCCAATTGTCCCAGAGCACTGCCTGTTTAAGAGCTTTGATCACAGCACACAGCAGGCAAATGCAGACTGAGGCAACAAACTCTTGTCCTACAATAAGCAACTTGTTAATAAGTGAGCATTAATCTGCTAAGCTAACTGCCACTATCCACATTTTCTTATAAAGAGAGAGAGAGAAAGAGAAGGATGCAAAGTAATGATCCCACTTTCTAGCTATATTTAAATTATACAGCTGCATTTCTGATTTAATTTCACATCGTCAAGCCAGTGTCTACAAATCTGAAGCCTTGAGTGCTAGCTCCTGGCTGGATAGAGCAATCTCCTTCTTTTTTCTGGCCAGTAGTGTGGCGAAAAGGAATTCTGAGTTTTGACTGTGCGACTGTGATAATTTCTCATTAATCTATCCCATTTTTTACATATGATTTTGGGACGGAAAAGAGCTAATACATATAAAATGTTCATCAACTTTGGATACTGAATTAGGTTATGAAAAAGCAGGCTGTGGTGTATTAGAAGGGATTTATTTCCATTTGTCAATGTAGATGTCCATTATGTGAAATATTTTATTTAAATAAGTTTTCTACATGTTCTGTAAAATGGGGCATCCTCCTTCAAGATATGAGATATGCTAAATTGTCCATATTAGTTAATATTATTCTTTAAGTCCAACAGCATTCCTGTCATTATGTAGCAAAGCCAAACATTTGGATATACTTTTTTCTGGAGACCAAACGCAACTTAAAAAAAATGGTGAAAAATGGTGGTGCCCTCTGTGGCATCAACTGCTTTGGCTCAACAGAAAACTGTGCATCTGGTTTTATATCAAAATCATTGAAAAGAACAAAATCTGGGGCAAATATAGAAGAAAACTAAGTTATGATAGAGATAGCTTACTGGAAATTCGACACCTAAGCTCACAGTGCAAAAGGATTAAGAGGCTGCTGTCTGCAGGGTCTGTGAGGCCTACAACACTTCACAAAATACAGGAACCTGGAATTATACTCAAACATGGTCCAAATTGCCACATTCAAGCAAAGCTGTCTGCTACCACATACAAAAAGTGAAAAAGAAAGATTAAAAACAAGGAAGTGCGGATCTCATGCTGGACTGTCTGCCAGGTTAAACTGTAATCCATATAGGCCTGCAGTCCCATCCTTTCTATTGACTAATGGTTGCTCATTGGATAGCAAAATGGATTACATAAGACTGGATTTAACCACTCTCAGTAAGGTGAGAAACAGCTATGTACTTATGTTTACTGAGACATGGTTAAACAGTAATATAAATGATAGTGCATTCTGTGTAGAAGGTCTTACATTATTTAGAGCAGACAGAAACCATACACTCTGTGTAATATCAAGGGGAGGGGGGGTGACTGTTTCTATGTCAACAATAATGGGTGTACCAACTGTGAGATGGTTACTAAACAATGCTCTGAAAATATCGAGTTTATGTCATTGAAATGCAGACCTTTCTACCTGCCAAGGGAGTTCAATGGCATGAACATTACAGTGGTGTATATTCCTACCAACGAGGCACTAAATATACGTTGCCAGTCAATCAGTGAGCTGCAAAACCATAATCTAAAGTTTGCTGACATAACAGGAGGTGATTTTAATCAAGCAAATCTGATAACAGTTTTACCTCATTGCTCCCAACATGTGGTCTTTGCAACAAGGGGAGAGAACATTCTGAATAAGGTCTACTCCATTGACAAGCTAGCATATAAGGCAGTACCTCATCTACATCTGGGTAACTCAGATAATCTCTCCATTATGCTACTACCAGCATGTAGGCCATTGTTAATCAGAGGAAAGCCATTAAGGAAACAAATAAGGGTGTGGCCAGAGGGCACAGCCTCAACACTTTAGGACTGCTTCAAAAGCACAGACTGGAATATATTCAAGGAGGCGGCTAGTATGGACCAGAAAATTAACATGGATGAGTACACAGAGTCCATGATGTCCAATATATCAAAATGCATGGATGATGTGACAATCAACAAGAGCATCATCACACAAGCGAATCAGAAACACTGGCTCACAAATGGAGTGTACGAGCTCTTGAAGGCAAGCAATGCTTCCTTTAAGTCTAAAGACAAAGATGTCCTTAGAGAAGCCAGAATGAAACTAAGTAGAGGAATAACAGAGGGTAAGCAGGCATATGGACAGAGAATTCAGGTTTACTTCTCAGACCTGAGAGACTCCAGGCATCTGTGGCAAGGTATACAATCTATATCAGACTACAGGCCCCTATCTTCTCAATGTGATGATAACACATAGTTTCTCAATGATCTCAACACCTACTTCAGCAGGTTTGAAAAGGAAAACAATGCAGCAGCAACGAAACTGCCCACCAACCAAGAAGATGAAGTGCTTTGCCTTCACCCAGCAGATGATCAAAGGGTGCAGTGACAGGTAAACCCAAGAAAGGCAGCTGGTCCGGACAATATTCTGGGGTGGGTGCTCAGGGACAAAGCTGACCAATTAACTACTGTTCTCACTGACATATTCTACATCTCTCTGCATCAAGCCACAGTACCCAAGTGCTTCAAGAATACAACCATTATACTACTGCCCAAGAAGTCTTAGTAGCTCTCACCTCCTTTGTAATGAAGTGCTTTGAGAGATTGGTCAAAGACTACTTAACATCAAGTCTTCCTGCAGCACCGGGCCCACTGCAATTCAATTATAGATGCAATCACTTTGTGGTAGATGCCATCTCACTGTCACTTCACTTATCCTTGGATCACCTAGAGAACAAAAACTGCTATGTCCACATGTTATTTATTGACTTCAGCTCAGCCTTCAACATGGTCATCCCCCAACATCTGATTGAGAAGCTGGTCCATCTGGGTGTTAGCACTCTTTTATGCAACTGGGTTTTGGACTTTCTTATTGTCAGACCACAAAAGGTATGCGTAGGCAACAATACTTCGATGAGCATTACAGTGAACACTGAAGTACCTCAAGGACGTGTCCTGAGTCCTCTGTTGTTTACCATGCTGATACATGACTGCATTGCTAGGTACAACGCAAACCACATTATTAAGTTTGCAGATGATACTATGGTGGGTCTCATCAGCAGTAGTGATGAAAATGTCTACAGAGAGGAGGTGAACCAACTGATTGGCTGGTGTGACAACAATAACAACCTGGCTCTCAATGTGAATAAAACAAAGAAGATGATAGTCGACTTCAGGAAGAGATGCAAGGCTCATTCTCCACTCACAATCAAAGGAGAAACAGTGGAAAGTGTGAAGAGTACCAACTTCCTGGGGGTTTATATCGCTGAAGACTTGTCTTGGTCAATAAGCACTAATCACATTGTCAAGAAGGCGCAACACCATCTACAATTTCTAAGAAGATTGAGGAGAGAAAACTACCACCTTCAGTCCTCAAAACCTTCTACAGAGGTACCATCGAAAGCATCCTGGCTAGTAATCTCTTGGTGTGGTATGGAAGCTGCATGGTTTCAGACTGCAAATCTTTCCAGAGGGTGGTGAAAGTGGCAGAGAGAATTAGCAGGTCCACACTCCCATCTATCCAGTACTCTACTTGGTGCCTCACTGAACTCACCATGCCCATGGTCTATTCTCGCATTTGTCTTCATGCAGGATATACCATAGCTTGTGTTGAAAAACCACCAGATTTAATAGAAGCTTTTTTTTCCCTACAAGCCATCAGCCTTCTGAACTCCAAGAATAACATGCACCATGCTGGTCATCAAGGTCTGGAGTTACAGTGCTGAAGTAATTCACAGACATATGCAATAACTTTATGAAAGCACAATCATATACCTTATGTGCAATATTAACAATGTCAAGTTAACATTCTGTGCAATATGCCAAGTTAGCATTCCATGCAATTTGATAACTGTCTGATTCTGATCTGTGCAATATTTTGGGTACTGACGAAGACATGCAAGTGGAATAGTCTTGGTGCATATCATTTTACTTGTTACTGCACTGCAGAAATGTCTTATTGTTGTTATTGTTGGATTAGCATTAGTATATATGTTATTGTTGTATTAATATTATCACTATATGTCGTATGCAGATTGAGTTCGAAGTAACACAGTTTTGTCAGTTGCACTACTGTGTGGTCTGAATGACAGTAAAGTTCACTTTGACTTTGACTTGACTTTGAGAAATGCAAGACGATTTCCCCAAAATGATTGGAAGGGGAAGGATATTATTAACTAATAAGTCACTAGCTGTCATCTTTTGTGTTTTCAAATGAAGTTTCTAATTGCTTCAAACAATGATTCAATGACACTTCTAAGCAATGAGAAAATGTGACAATCCTGGCATGTGTCCTTGATGTTTTTTCTAGGCACTCAACAGAAATCACTTAGTCTTATCCACTAAGATGGCTCCTGCATAAATTCTCTTTAGGTTCTCAATAAGGGAGAGATAAAATGTAGGTAGCAAAATGTTGCCAAGAAATTAGCCCAGTGTTTCCTCTAGAGCGGTTGAAATCTGAAGTATAGGCATTTTTTTTTTAACTCTGGGAAATGCCTAGTGCTCCATGAATGCTTACTGTCCATGGATGAGAGGCTGTATCTTTCCTGACACCTGTCGTAATCAGGACACTCTGCCTTTAGATGTAACAGACTAAGTAACTTTTTGTGTCATTATGTAATACAGAGTTACTAGTCTCTCTCTAGGACAACCTTTGGCAAATGAAAACATTCTTAGTTGAAGACAGTCGTATGGTATCTTGTAATATATATGCCTCTTCATTCCTTTGATACTAGACTTTATTCATGTCAGGCTACAGATGCAGATGCAGAATAGATATAGAAGCAATATTTTTCCGAAAAAATACACTGTCTGCTATAATATTGTTAAAATTATAAGTGCAGTGAATGCCATGAAAACTGATGTCATCCTGAAGTAGAATTTGTTGTGATGTTGCACGAAGCTGTATAGATTCTGCTTTATATTCCAAATCCACTCTATGTGCATCCAGTATACTTCATGCCTCTAATATTTGTTTATTGTTTAAGAGCAACATATTATTCCCCTTATCAGAGTAGTATAAATGATTTACATTTCAAAGAGAATCATCATATTATTTCACATTGCACATATTTCTAAAACCTTGATTATAACAGAATTCTTCTTTATCCAACCATGCAGTTACTCTCATATTTTTATCTGTTCAGTGCATACTTCCTAAGCATTATAATTTTAGTTATTACAGAAAGAGAGTATATGTCATATACTACCTGATTTCTTTATCCTGCCCTGCCATACTTTTATTATCTTGGCTAAAGCTGGTAATTTCATTTAACCAATACATTTCTTTTGCCCATTCAGTTCCTAAAACCTCTTAATCTTTCCTAACTATTCCACATACTGAAATCTGATTTACATCATTTTTTACTAATTTGTATTGCCTCATCTTCCTTTACTGTTGCTCTGTATCCATAATTAAACTGCTTTTTCCCACAATCCAACAACAGTAAAGAGGCATCCATGCCCATCACATTGCTATATAACTCCTTTAAGCTAAAACTCAACCAAAATGTCTCCTAGTTACTCCCTTTTAATACAATCTTTTCCACACAATTATCTTTTATCCAATACTGAATTATATAAACCATTGGCAAATCTACTGTATTATTTCTTTTTAATCAGTCTATAACTCCACCAGGAAAGTAATGCCAATAATAAATCATACCCTCTCATTTGCTCTTTAAGTATTTTACATTCTCACCAGTCCTTCTTTTGCACAGACTGGAAGAAAGCATCAACTCTGCCACTCATTAGACCAGCTGAAAGGGATAAGGAGACGTCACTTCTGTTCTTTTTGTCATGCTTATTCTTAAATGATTCCTACTTTTTTATATCCTTGTGGGCAACAAATATGGCACAACCTCAACATTCAATTAATAAAATGTATCATTTCTCTACATGTTACAGTGCCTTTTCCTATATTCTCAGTATAATCTTTTTTTTTTACACATTTTATCAGACTTGACATCCAGCTTTGGTCACACATCAACTCAAACACCTATTAGAATAAACAAAAGTGAATGAAGAAATCCAATATATTTTCTTCAGTCACATATTTCTCTCTAATACATCTAATAAACAAACGTTATCCTTTTCAGTTCATTAAACAGAATTGGCATGACTGATAAACTGTTTTCACATATTTAATACTAATAACATATTAACTGTATAGCTCTGGTGGTTACACTGGAGGGTCAATAATATTTAATATGTTTAGTTTAACAAATGTATTTATACTTCATAGCACAAGTGCTTTCTCTACTGCTTCTTCAGCTGTATAAAACGCTTTTTTATCCAGCTATTATGGAATAGCTTGATAAATTCCTGACAACAACCCGGGTGGCCTGAGTTTGATTAGGAGCTCACTTGCCAGGTGAAACTGGCATGAAGAGAGAGAGTGAAAAAGAGAGAGAGAAGAATGGTGCAGCTTAGCTGGTTTTGCCTCAGTTTGGATGGACAGTCTGGTCACTGGCCTGGAGAGCATCATTATATTGGAGTTCCTACTGTAGACCAAAGATCACATTGGAGTGTTGGCTTCAAGTGTTTGTAAGAGAGCCTTGCAGGCATTGTATCACTTGATTAAGTAAATGACATGCCTTTTGATGCCCTTTACATGCCATAACCCGAGAAAGTGGCCAGGCATTTGTAGTGGGAGATTGGATTTCAAAGAAGAAACCCCTGGTTCTAGTCTGCTCAGCCTTAAGGAATGAATGTACCAAAGACATCTCACCAGGCACAACAGTAGATCAGATGAGTGGCCAGGAGGGATGTCAAAATGGTTAGAACGGAGGATTGAAGCAAAAATAAAGCAAATAACATGAAAAGGAAATAAAAACTGACACAAAATTTAACTTTAGTCCATTTTTAAATTTAATTTACCATACCTCTGTGATTCCCGACTTTCTTTGTTGTTTGATAGATGATACCTCATTACTGCAATATGCCAAAGCTACAAAAAGTAAGCTAATGCTATTCTACCTTTTAGCACTTTAACACACAGATAAATGGAATGACCTGGAGACCCATCAGAGTTCTGCAAGCTCAAGTCCTGTGTCAGATCTGTAAACCACAAATATTTAAAATTCAGTCCCCAGTATGTTTCCTCTTATTGTTATACAACTGGAAGCATGATTTTCTGAATGTAGCTTGCATTTTTCACCTATCTTCCCAACATTTTTTCATGAATGCAGCTACACCACTACCATTTCTATCTTGCCTGTGTGTCATAAGGTCATATTCTTAAAGAGCTGCAGCAGCTTGGTTGAGAGAGCCCACCATCCAATTTTTTTTATACTAGATCTAAATTTCATCTCTAACCCTGATATGATGCTATACAAGGGTCCAGTGTAAGTGCTGCTTTGCCTGTTGCTATGACAATGCTGGGACAGTAGACAGTACCCACTACAAGGAGCATAGGTATTGAGAGTGAGTAACAGACTACCCTAATGAACCTCATTACATATAAGAGACTTCCCTAATTAATCTAATTATCTACTCTTCTTCTAAGAACACAACCGTCAGACACGCCATGTGTAAGCACCAAATGAGCCTGAAGCTGACCATCGCACCATCACCATCTGATTATTATACTACAGACAACTAACCTGCCTAATGTACCAGGGTATCATGCAGGTGGAGGTGCATGCCCTTGCCACCATATGAAATTACAGAAACACCTATGTGCTGAATGTGAGAATGTATCTATGACAGATAAAAAAATCTATCTAATAGGTAATCTGACCTTTTAAATCCCAGGGAAGCCATGCTGTGAGCTGGAGTTAGAAAATGCAGGTTAAAAGATAGATAGATAGATAGATAGATAGATAGATAGATAGATAGATAGATAGATAGATAGATAGATAGATGAGTCATTCCTGATGTAAAACTGGAAATAACTCAGTTCACTTGCACATCATCTTTGAACCCGCGGTGGTGGTGCTGCGGTAGCATTGTCACCTCACAGAAAGACGCTGCGAGGTTCGATTATCAGCTAGAGCATCTTCTGCATGGAGACATGCGTGAATGGGCGTACCTTTGTTGAAGGTTGTGCGTCAGGCCTGGCAAGCCAGTACGTAAAAATCAACTGCCAATCATTAGTGGACCGGAGTTCCACTGTGCCAACCCCTAACTGGGAAAAGCAGAAAGAAACAAACAAACAGACTTGCACATCATCTTTGCACCCCCCCCCCAACTTTGGTTTCTCTCATCCTGCATTAAAGTTCTACCTATATGTTGGACTTGGTGGTACAAGTATTTTGGCTTTCTTACACATACTCTATGCACAATCAAGTCTCTCATGCAATGAGGGTTGTCAGTATATTACAACATCTATTTGACTTCAGAGGGATGCTCTGTTGCTTGTTGCTTTTACACTGAGGTTTAATTCCAATATACGAATGATAAATGCTGCAGCATAGTCAGCCTGGTCCTTATTTTGGGACTTAGCATATGACTCCTGATGTCCTCATTACTCTGCTCAGCTTGAGGACTGCCAGAACCCTATGTTTTAGAAGGAGGAGCACATTAACCATTTGTGGTAGTGCACTAGCCCAAGTGGTTACTCTTCTGGAATCCCACAGGGTAATTTCTGATTTCCTCTTTTCATTGTCCTGCCACCATACCTCATTTTCAATTTCCAAGTGCACATTTACTAATTACATTGCCTATTTCCACTTTCCCACACTTCTTCTTCTTCTATGACTTAGTCTGAGTGCAGCATGTAGACAGATGCATAGATGCTGCTGTACCCTGTATGAAGAGGTGCAGGACAAACAACAGAAACAGACCCACATTGCGGAAGTGGCTTCCTATTGAAATGTTGACACTTGAAGTGCCAAGTTACTAAAAGCTGAAAAAATAAAGACCAAAACGGAATCTCAAATATCCCTCTTCTCCTTAAAACTTCTTTTTTGCAGGGGACAAGCCTCCCTACACCCCACACATCCCCTCACTTAAATATATATATATATATATATATATATATATATATATATATATATATATATATATATATATATATATTTACCAACTTTAAGATTATTGTACCCCAAAGAAAAGGGAAATGGCATATTGGACTTGTTAAATACAAGATCGAACTTTCTGCCATTCAGTCTCTGTGTTTCACGATCCACTCTAGTGGATTCCAACATTTCAAATGGTTACCTGTGGAACCATAATATCAACAAGCTTTATGTTAAAAAGAAAAGAATTTTGGCCAAAAGTACGAAGAAGAATTCCAGGAATTTTACAGCCCATGCATTGAAATAAAAAACAACTTGGGAGCTTGATAAAATCACAAAAGCCAAGTTTGAGGCTATATAAATAGCCACCCAAGCCAAAGACAATCACAAGGCACTTTTAGTTATGTTTGTCATCTTAAAAGCACAATGCAACAATGGGCTGAGATGATTGTGAATGATGTTACCTACACTGAGACTGAAGATATAGCTAACCTACTGGTTGATGAACTTTACCCATCTCTCCCCTTTGTCTGTCTCTCCCTCCAGATATACTTGAAACTGGCTCACCTCTAGCTATCACACAAAACCAATTCATAAAAGCGCTATCAAAAGCTAAACATTCTACATCAATCAGTCCTGACAATATACCCAAATGTATTTTAAATAACATGAAACATGATTTAGCCACACACCTAACAACAGTGTTCAGTCTCAGTTTCCATACAGGTTTTGTACCAAGTGAATGTAGAACAGTTACAGTCATTCCCACACATAAGGGATGACCTTCCACATTTCCAGGCAATTACAGACCCATAAGTCTGACCAGCCTCATATGCAAAGTTATGGAAAGACTTATCCTGGAATTATTCAAGCAGGACATATGGAACCTCCGAACACTGGACCTGTCTCAATTTGGATTTGTCAAGCTCAGGTCATGCTTACTCATTCTGGTGGATTTTTTTGAAAAGGTCGCAAAAGCAATGGATGAAGGCAAAATGGTAGACACCACATACTACAACATGGCCAAAGCTTTTGACACAATTCTCTACTCTGGCCTAGTAGAAAAGCTAAATGAATTGGTAATAAACCCCTATGTCATCAGGTGGATTGCCAACTGGCTCACAGATAGGACACAGAGAATGAAAATAAATGAAGTTATCGCCACAAAGAGTCGAGTCACCAGTGGAGTCACACAGGGTTCTTTGCTGGAACCTCTCCTGTTTGGTAAGCTATGAGCAGTCACTGAATCATCAAATGACTTAGCCATCCTGCAGGAAGGTTTGTCTCAAATAGATAATTGGTTTTGAAATCATGGTCTGAATCTAAGTGCCAATAAATTAATTATTGTATCCTTTGGGAAGTCATCTACACCAGAGAAGTAACACATTGACAATTTGCCCTTAAGAGTTGACCCAGTTGGTCAGGATTTGTGAACTTATGTGTACAGTAACCTAATGTTTGACCAACATGTATCTGTTGTTGTAAGAAAGAATGTCTATAATGCACAGATTATATATAAAGGGATTATGTCTAGATGTAGGGATGTGATTGTCCCCATTTACTCATCCCTAATTAGGCCAGTCATTGAAAATAATGCCCCCTTTGGCATGTATCTGTCCAGAAAAATGCAACAACTGGAATGCCCACAGAGATACTTTACTAAAAGGATACAAAGCCTAAGCAGCATGTCCTAACTGGACTAACTCAACCCCCTGCCACTATAGTCAGTATACTACAGAGTGCTAAGAGGTGACCTGTATCCGATATTACAAACCATCTTCTAAGTCATTACTGAGTCAAATGGCATCACTCTGTCTATGGATCTAAACACCTTCTGAAACATCCACTGAATGGTTTGGAGGGACAGGTATATTTCACACTTTATGCCACTGCTGTGGAACAGACTCTTCATCCACATAAAGCAAAGTTCATCCCTGGCCATTTTCAAGCACAGCTTAGATCTATGGATGGGAAAAAGAAAATTTACCCCAGGACTGCCCCTTGTACTACTAATGGACAGATGTAGCTCCTAAATGCTTCATCCCATGCATGGGTGATCCCAGTTATTCTTATCAGGGCTAATATATAATTATTGACCATGGGATGGGTAAATCTTTAATCAAATAGAATAAGTTAGTTCTAAGAAATATTTAAAATCATGTAAATAAGCTCATGTATAGATGCATTTACCCTGCAATTATAAATGTGCATCGTGTAATTTAAATGTGGAGCGTTTCAACCCAGGTCGCCATTGAAAATGGGTTTTACCCAGTCAGAATGTTCCCAAAGAAAAATAAATAAATAAATACCAAGTAGCAGCAGCATGTGTGCAACTTTCCATTTTGTTTATAATTCTTTCTTGGATTTGCATACAATGTTTAGCTATTTCCATGATTTACTTTAGTAGTACATCACTAATTTCCAGTTTTAGTATGAAGATGTCCTCAGCCATAAGCAATTTTGGCAACTGTTTATGAGTACTAGATGTGATCTATTTTGGGCCCAAGGAACATGGAGTTCAAACATTTTTCTAGCCACTTTTGAGCAAATGGTAACCACTGTAGTGCTGACTCAACAACTGCTGAATGTTTTTGTAGCACCTGTACTAATGTCTTGCTTTTTCTCTTACAACATTTTAAGCATGAATTTCTTTCTCCTTCTCCTACATATTTCAATAATTTTTAAGTATTCTTTGTAGTTCAGATTTTTTCATTCCATTGTTTTGACCTATCCAAACTAGATGTCTACCATGACCTGTAATCATTTTATGTTATCTTGACTTGCCTTGGTATTTGCTTGAAATTTTTAATAGTTACATTTTCATTTAAGTCACACTTTTTCACTGCCTGTTTTGCTTTATCTTATTTGCTACATGTTTTCTCATTAGCTGTCATAAATCCTACCTGTTCTGACTGAATCACCTATAGTTATTGACTACAAACTTAGCTAACTTCCATTATTTCCATACAGCTTACTATTTACATGCATTTTGAATTTGAATTCTGTATTGTACTTGACATCCATTAGATATTTATTGTGTTATAAATGAACAATTGCTATACTTATATTAAATATAACCTTATCATGGCATGTGTCCTGGACTGAAACTGAAAGTTGTCACTTTTGATCACTGCTCAACTCCTGTTAAGTCATTTAAACAACAAACAAATAAATAACTGAAGGTCCTGACTACATTCAAAGTGCCCTTGGTTTAGTTTGCAACATGGGTGGAGATGAATGGGGGTAAGAAAGTAGAGTAATGAGGTGTTGCTTGTTTCCCCTCTATCAGTGAGGGTAAGTGTTCATGCCATGCTAGAATCCCTGATAAAGGCTGCAAATTGCACAAAGGTGCTTCTTGCAATGGTTTTGATGCCTACACCACTCATGAAAACAGCTGATACCTCATACTATGGTCCATTACACAACCTCTTTTGTACATGGGCTTGCATAAAAGGAAATTGTAGTGCAAAATGAAAATTTACTTTCTTGTCACCAGTCCTGCCATATCATAAAGGGGTAGCAAATGAGTAACTCTAGTCATGGCACTGGAGGTGTAAAACATGAGCAAAGACAGCAGAAACTTTCAAGGAAGCAGAATAAACATTTTATTGCTACTTAACAGATGTATAGTGACGCTAAATCGATGGTATAATAGAGTAATATTTTTTTCCCAGGTTAATGAGATTTACAAAAAAATGTAAAACGTACTAGAAACAACTCCACTATTTGTTTAGTTTTGTAATTCCAATTCTGTTAGTAGACTAATATGAATTTCTGCATTGCTTACAATGACAAAAGAGTAAGATATATTGCAGAGAGATGTAAGGCTGTAACTGAGTAATCTTCTCAGACTTCTCTTATTTGCTTATACAGCAAGTTTAATGTATACATTATTAACTTGCTTTTGATGTTATTGTGGTTGTGAATTATAACCATGATGTTGTGAGTTTAAAATCTTCAGTACAAAGGTGCTGTCCAAAAAAGATACGAGGGAGATTTACCAAACCGAGTAAGTTGAACAGTCTGATAAATTGAGAGATGCTTATTCTATCTCCAAAGAACAGTCCATAAAGTAAAGATATGCAATGTAGCAGAGTGTGAGGGGACTCTCATTACAGTGAATGAGGAACCAGAAATAGCAATAATTAAGCAATAATCCATGATTGTGTGTGGATATACCAGGATTTACTCATGGTTGGTATGTTTTGATCTTGAGGTAGAAGGTCTAGTGATTAAACAAAGCCAACCATGGGTAAATCTTAATATACCCACATACAGGAGTGAATTATTCTTATTATTTAGTAACATTATTTAAAAAAGAAATTGGTTGCATTTTTTAAATAAGGTGTTTGTGTAACGGTGATTTATTCTCCTGCTGCGTCGTCTTCTCTTTACTGAATTATGTACATCCCCACACTTGCACAGTACATCAGTGCAGAACAAGCAATG
This sequence comes from Protopterus annectens, assembly GCF_019279795.1. Lineage (NCBI taxonomy): Eukaryota > Metazoa > Chordata > Ceratodontiformes > Protopteridae > Protopterus > Protopterus annectens. The sequence continues at coordinate 1,545,004,775 of NC_056741.1, forward strand.
GAGAAAAAAGCATGTTTTGTTGTTTTTTCCTTACTATTTAAAAAAATAGAAAATTATATGAAGGCGAGCACAAAATATGAGGATAATCAAGTATGTTCCTGTTTCTTTAGTTTTGTAGATGTTATCTGATTTTTCTCATATTTTGCTGCATCCTCTGTAGAAGCTGTTTAGAATGCTGTAATCCATCATATACTAAATGGCAAGTCTGCCCGTTTAATGGTAATTTAACAGCTGGACATTTTTGTGTTAGTGCATGCTCAATTTACAATGAGCACACTGATTGGGCTGTGCAGTCAGTGTGCTTGTTTTTGAATATTATTGATGTTTTATTGCATAATTAACATTATAATAGTCTTCTAATCATGGAACATAGATAAGATTCTGAAGAACTGATGGAGAAAAATATGTTTATGCTTCACAAAAATAGAAATATTACAGATGCAGGAAGTCACTGACCTGTTCGCTTGATCTCACTTGTTGAGAAAATCTTAAAATCATTTTCAAACATATAGAACTCAGAATAGTACAACACACAAGGCAGTATTGATTTAAAACAGGAGAAATGTCATGTCTGATAAAGCCAGTAGTTTTATTTATTAATATATATATATATATATATATATATATATATATATATATATATATATATATACATATATGTATATAGACACACACATATGTATATCAGAGCCATTACTATGGTCAAATGTGGGAATGTGTGACAGCTGTTTATTTGGCACAGTTTGGTTGGCAAACAACTGATCAACAGTTGGCAGCAACAGCTATAGTGTCCTGGTTAAGGAATATCCTTGGCCCCTTTATTTTGTGATGTCCAAATTGCAATATATAAGTATCAGGGGGTGAAGGGGGCTTGCCCCCCCAGAAAGATGCTATTTTTATGTTGCATGCTGCAAGATTGCATTTCAGAACATGCACATTGAGGTGTCAACAATTTTTTCCATTCTTTTTGTGTCAGTGTGGACGTTTTGCTTATTTTCAGTGGACAAATGTGACAACTGACCTGAAAAGGGATAGGAATGTAACCCATCCTGCCTGAACTTTTGTTTTTGTTCTGTAGTCAGGTGTGTAATGTGGGACAGTTTTAAGTATAATTTAGATAAGCATAGAGATGAAAAGTTGCAGTATGTTTACTTCTCACCAGTTATCCATTGCAGTTCACCTTTGAAGTCAGACATGCCAGATCACGTTGGTTCATCTATAAGATGGAGCTCTATAGTTGTTGCTTATTGCCATCTCACTGTGTCTCCAAGTTTGGGCACTGTCAACATTCAGCTTCAGAAAATGGAGTTTTGTATAATAGGGGGTAAGCATGTCATTTTATATTCAGATTTCTTTGTCTTTCAAGTGTGCACATTCAGTCAGAGTAGGGATCACAGGGCTACGCACACCCTCCAAGTGATGACTTCACATCACAATTTTTATTTCAGACTGTATGCACATCTCAGAGTGTGGGGGCTCAGGATTTTCAGAATTGTGCAAAGAATGGGAATCTTGGAAGAGGAACTCACAAAACCTGCCCTCTACAGAGAATATTAGAGATCAGATGTCCTGGCATTTACATATATGTTGTTTTCTGCTCATTCATTCCTACTTTCCATGTCATAAGTGTTGGCTTGAAGTTGCAGTGATGTTTCATCTCTTCCATTAGCTCATATTTGCTATTTCACCTGTAGAAGGACTCTTGTTTTTTTTTTTTGTTTGTTTTTTTTCTCTCTTCTGATGCTAATGTATTGACTGTTATAAACCTCCATGCTGCACATTCAAATGTTTTCATGTTCTGAAATTTTGAAGTTTTTTTTTATGCCCTGTTTACATGATTTGTAATACAAGTGATTTTGCCTAAATGTTTTTCACATGGGAATTTCTTTTTGCCTTATTCCTTTGAGAGAGCAAAGCAGAGCCTTTTCTTGTCTCCTAACATTTGACCATCAGCCTTCCTCTTATAAGTCATACTCACTGGTTCCCTATCAGTGACAATATGGCACTTACTCATGCAACAGCCAAACAGAGGAAGCTATCACACAAAGGCAGGCAAAAAGGTTGCTTCATCCCAACCATTCGTACGCCATTAGTCTGCATTGCGGCCTATTTATGTCATGTCTCTGTCAGGTCCTTATCCCTGTAAACCACAGAAGAGGCGGTATCAACACACGTTATGGCTGAAATCTAACATTATTGAGGAGCAGCTTAAAAGCAGAAAAGGCCTGATTTTGTCTGTAGCTAGTGATGTGATATAAAGTACATGTATTTATGTATGACAGTTTGTTGAGCTCCCTGCATGTGATGAGAGTGCTTCAGCATTCATTTTGTATATCTAGATTTCTTCCTTTTTCTCAAAGAGAAAATGAGAGCCAGTTACAAAGGTAAACTATGAAGTCTGCTGGTATTTGGACAGATGAAGACAGCTCATTTGTAAGGACCACTGGTCACACAGGAGAGTACTCATATTTATATTATCCGTATCAAAGCTTTTAAGTTTTTACTTTTCTAAGGGTGCATTTTTTCTATAGGCATAAACAATCCTGTGGATGCCTTAGCTGATTTTTACAAAGGTTGGAATCTGACATTTTACTATAAAGCTCAGAGTGTTTCATTTGTCTCATTACTTTTATGAGTACTGGGACTTGGCCTTTTGCTTTATATACTGTATTTTTCTCTTGAATTACCTCTACAGTGAAATGACAGGAAGTGTCTTGGGAAGGAATAAGCAGGAATTTTTAAAGCATTCCACTAACTTTTTAAAGCAACTGACTGTCTCATCTCTCTGTAATGGGAACACATTTTCCAATCTGATTGACACAGGATTCCACAATGCTGGATATTGCTTATACTCACTTCCCCATGTGAGATATCATGCAATAGTGATATAACAGAAAAAAAAATGTAAAAAAAATAGGGAACACCAGCAAATGTTATAATGAGACCTAGTAAGATAAATAGACACATTTTAGCAGCACTACTATTGATATTTTGCCCTGCAGTCAGCATACAAATTATCGCAGGTTTAACCTCACCAAAATGTTTTGTCGTATTTCAGTTCATCAGAAATGGCTATCACACAGGTGATGTACTTTGACTTTGAATCATGGGACGAGAAGAGAAAAGAGAAGTTTCAAAAAACTAGTTTCATTTTGGTTGTATAGCATTTCCTTTTCCTCTGAGTTTGTGAGACCTAGAGTGTTATATATAGAGATCAGGTAAAATTACCTGAGCAGAAATGATTATTTCAGAGTGCTATGATTACACAGTGTTATATGTTTTAGTTAAACATTATTCATGTTTCAGCAAAGTTAATGTAATGAACTACAGTAAATCTAGACATGTTGAAGAAAAGGGTATCACTGGTCAGTTCTTAGGTTCATAGCTAAGTACTAGGCTAGCTCACCTTGTGGATCATTTTAAGCCTAGCCAATTTCTGTTAGTGAGGCTCGTACTCTGTACTTCTTGATGCCAACTCCCACCCCCAGTTAATAGATAAGTCTATCACCATGTCCATTTTTTTCTCATCTCAAAGTCCATTTTAATTCTAGTAAGGGCTTTATATATATAAATAAAACTTTATTTAATCATTTTGTCTCAACTTCCCAGACAGTTCTTGATTTAACAGTCTCTTTCTCTTCCTCTCCATGACATTTAAGGCTTATGTAATCTTTTATTTTAGTTCTCTTTTATATGTTTCACTTGATATCAGTCAGTAGGATGAAGTAAGTACATGAAAGATGCTCACAGAATTAATAAAACAAGATAAAAATAGTTCACTAATCACAAATGCAAAATGTTCAATAGAAATTTGTGTAGGATTTTTAAAATAGCCAGATCACTTGAAAACATTATCAAGTTAAATCTGAGCCATCAGTCACAGAAGATGAATTTCAAACTTTTGCCAGTGACTTTGAGGAAATTATGTATTCCTGTGACTAGAATTCTAAGTCAAAACAATAAAATGCACAAATAAATAAACATACACTCAATCAATGAAGCAAACAAATAAATCTAAATTAGGTGTGCATCCAAATGCATGTGAAAAAGCTGAAATCTCTGCTTATGAAAATGAAACTAATAAACTAAAACAAATAAATAAATCAATTAGCAGGCATCTCTGTCAAGAATTTAAAAAAGCAAGAAATCATATCACTGCCACCATAAATAAATGCAGTCATGATAACAGAAAATATTGTACTGTCATGCATCATTTTTTTGTTGATGCAGAGTGCATTGTGGGAACAAGAAGCCTAAGGTATAGCTGAAACCATATCATTATACCTGTGTCCATCAGGATATTTTGGGAATTCACACATCTGGAAATACAATTGACCATTTACAGTGATGTGAAGGCATTACCGCTGGAAAGAAAATGAAGCTGTGATACGAAAAGTATTTTTCATTTTGTGGATGCATTTTCCCTTTAAAATATGAACGTTACTTGGCTGGAGTAGTGTAATGAGCAGAAACGAAAAAAGTGCAATTAGTGCAGAAACTTACAGAGTAAATATTTAAAAACATCATTTAAGAAAAAAATACGTCAGTTAGGAACTTAAACATTGCTAAATAATAACAGTATCTTGACTTTTTACTAGGTAATGTCTATCCTCTTGTAACCACACTGCCTGAATTTGGTAGCACTGATTGTGATGGCTGCTAAGGTTTATATAATACTTGACAACAGGGGATGCTTTAATAACAGTGAAACAAAGCTTTTTAAGTGAAGTTGATGTCATAATCTTGCACATCGATATAATTTGTACCGCATCTCATAGCACAGGGATCTGATAATGCATCATTATCATAAGTTCATAGGTGTTCTCTATGCTAACGACCACAACGGCCTTTTTAAGCCTAGCAATGCATTCCAAATCTTTTACAAATTCTGATACCCTTGATAAGTGTAAGCTTGGGCCTGGAAGATGAACTGCATGGATGGCATTTAACAGACTGAGCTACTGAGTCACTAAATCATAAAGTATATGATACATCTTTATAAATGCTATTCTAGTACAAGGCCTTAACTAATGAGAACTGGTTATTCTAAACACTATATTCTGAGCAGAGCAAACATATTCCACATTGTTTGCACATGTTGCTTAAGACATTGCTTTGAGTGGTTTAACCATACAATGTCAAGTTACTGTAAGGTATAGAACAACAGGTCAAGTAGGTGTTGTTATCATTAGAAAGTGGTCCAACAAGCATCCAGAATTATCTAAAACTGGATTTGAAAGAATGTTTCTTTGGGTGTTTTAAACATAAACCTCAATTATTTTCTTTTTTTTTTTTTTGCAAATGAAAGTATTGCTTGTGATAAATATGTCTTTCCTCACATGGCTTCCTCTGCTGTTTATCAGCTTTTCTATACTTTTATTAGTGTGTGCACTGTTTCAGTACGGATGATGCCTAGACTCCTTGAATAATACAAGAGTTCAGGAACATCAGTAGATGTTGTAATTCATAGTTATCAACAAGGAGGCAATGATAAATGTCACAGACTTAAATTATAAACAGAGGATACACATAAAAGTACATATAACTAGAAACAAGCTCAGGTGATATAAACAAACACAGCCTTGTGTACAACACGTGTCCAAAATATAATCAATGGTTTGAACAGTTGTTGAAACTAGCATTTGAAAAGACAGGAGTGATGCAGCTTAACTAGCCTGACTATCTGAATGAGGGTCAAGGGTCAGGTGCCTGTGTTGAACAGTCATGTATTAGTGCCCACAATAGAGGCTAAGGACCACACTATAGTGGTGCCTTCAAGGTGGTCTGAGCAGGCTCGAGGGATTATTTCACCGATGGCAGTGAGGTCCTTGCTGATGTCCATTTCATGACCATCCATATGCTGGTTGCTAGATATGTGCAACAGAGATATGGTTTAAACATTAAAACTCTGATATTCCACGCAAATGACATCCCCCAAAAATGAATGAGCCATATGTCTCTTACAAAGGTAGAATGTATGAATTATCAGGAGTGCCTCAGGGTAGAGCTACAAGGTCTGAGGAAGAATGGAGCAAACTTAGAGAAAATGTATGTAATTAGGGTTAACACAATATTTAAGTACAGATCATGAGTGAAAATGCAATGCAAAAGAAATTAAATATGATGATCCTTGTGGTAAATTCCATTCTAATAAAACTATAGAATAAAAAATACATTTGTCATCAAAATAGGCTAGAGGCTTTATACATTTAATTAGAAGATCAGGAATGTAATTTTTGCTGTATGTTCATAGGTGGTTCATAGGTTCATATGTGTGTACTAGGCTAATGGCCCTGGGGCCTTTACAAGTCTATCCATAGGATTACCCTGGTATGGTGCCACCCGACCTTAGTTCCCAGTGCCTCTGTCAAGTAGAGCCACTGGAGTTATCCCCGGGTGAATTTTCTGTTTCCCATCCACTCATCAAGATTTCTCTTGAAGAGGGTCAGCGAGGTGCTCTGCTTGACATGTATGGGATGTCTATTCCATAGCATGGGCAGTCTCTGGGTAATGAACCTGTCCCTCCAGCATGTTCTGTTAATTGTGGTAATGCAGTTGAAGTCTCTGGAGAGTGTGGTGTAGAGGGACTGGGATTTCATTAGCTATAGCATTTCTAACAGAGCTGGGTCAGTCATGGCTTTGTAAGTCAAGCAGAGATTGTAGGCGATATGAGAGAGAGACATTTTTTGAGTCTGTCCATATAGGACAAATGTTTAAGGCCTAGGATCCTCTTTGTGAGGTACTTTTGCAGCCTGTCCAGTTGTTACAGGTGTCTATTGAGGTACATGCCAAATGGGGCATTGTACTTGATGATTGGCCTAATGAGAGAAGAGTAGAGGGAAACAATGACCTCTTTCTTCTTGGATGTAAAACCCTTAGTAATGAGATGTGCCACAGAAAGACTTTCTCACCACAGTGGCAATGTGGTGATCAAAAGAGAGGTTGCTGTCAACCTGTCTACCCAGATCTCTCATAACACCTTCTGTGTTCAGTGGACTATCATCAATGTGCTAATTCATGGGAACTGTTTTTTTTCCCAAAGGGGGTGACAACACATTTTTTGGTATTGAGCTTAAGGCCGTGGTTCTGACACCAGTCGGTCTCAGTGAGGCCATTCTGTAGGATGTCGACAACACTTGGGGAGTTAATAATAGCTCCCAACTTGCAATTATCTGCGAACTTTGTTAACCAGAGTCCCTTCGTGTTGGCCTGGACTTCAGAGAAGTAGATACCAAACAGGAGAGGACCCAGGACCAAACCCTGTGGGACTCCACTCGTTTGTGAATTTTTATCTCATATTTAAAGATACAGCATAGCAAAACATGCATTAAGTAACCCAAATGGAACTGACAGATGTTACCCTGAGGTTCTGGTAACAAATAGCCATAAAGACTTGTAAAGTTCAAAGCAGTACTCTTTAGATAAAGGTTTTGTTTTTTTCATCTTCCTTAGGCCGCTTCTTGTTCTGTTGTGTGTCATGCTTGCTTTGAGAATAAAATGCAGTCAATCCATCTTCCCTTCACTTTTGTTCCTCCACAAGTCATAATGCAAAGGCATAAAACCTGCCGCAAATAGTTATTCTGTTGTTTGGTTTTTTGTTTTCATCTTTGATTAAATTGATTGTTTTCAGTCTTTATGTTAAGTGCAGTGCAGCAAACAGATTCTGGCCCACTGTCAGCATACTGATTGTGTTGCAAAAGCCAATAATGTGAAATGAATATATTACAAATTCTGACAGTTTTATATCTGTTGCAAAAATGAAACACTACATTCTTGAAAGGCATTCCATTTATTTTAAGAACTGCACCTGAAAAAATAAAACCAAGTCCTCTACTTTAGGTGAAAACACTGACAAATATTAGCATCCATGCGGCAACACATAAACGCATGGATGATAGATAGCTAAGTAGAACAATCTGTCCTTTATATGCTGCTCGTTTACTTTGTCTAACAGATATATTTCTGATCCTTTTTAATCAACATATTGTTTTTGACTCCTCTTAAGAACTGTCTATATATGTCCAATACATTATCGAAATATGTGACTGCTTTTGAGTTCACAGCCCCTTCAGAAAATGTCTTCAAATCAACTACCACTCTTTCATAGGTTCATAGGTTAGTTCATAGGTTAGTACTAAGCTAACTGCCCTTGTGAGCCATTTAGACTCAAGCCCTGCACCTTTTGTTTGTAAGGCAAACACTTTAACCATTTCTATAATAAAATTATCCCTTGTAGTTCCTGTGAGATGCCTACTCTGTTTATCCTCACACTGACATATAGTTTTTGTTAATCTGTTTTGAAATCTGATAAATCTGTAAGAATTCCCTCATGTAGTTTTTGTGAGAAGTTAGGGATTCAATTTTAAAGATGAGGAAGGTAATGCAAATATAAAGCAAAGTCAATTATAAAAGGAGGCAAGAAACAGTGCTCAAAACTACAACATAAATTGCAAGAGAAAACATTTGGCCATTACTGTGCCCAAGGTGAAGTCTTCTCCCACTGTCTTTCTCTTTTGGGATTCTTGCATTCGCCCCATCACCAGATAAAGTTGCCCTTCTCCTAGTATTATCCTTGTCCCCTTCCCCTGATGTTGGAATCTGTTCATGCCCAGTACAACATGTTCCTTTCCTGCACCTTATTATTTATTTGACAGCCACTGTCCTTTGTCAGCATTTCATGTTCTATTGTAGTATTCTTCAGTTCATCATTCTCTGCTGACCACCAGATACCGACCATCTTCCCTGCCAGTTTTTATATGTTCTACATGTAAGTAATGACCAAGGTACTTGTTTTCTGCTTAATAGTGTTTATTCCAGTCTTACTGGCTTTCAATTAAATGTCATATCAACTGACTACCCCTGAGAATATTGCTCAGATGTCTACTGTACCCAGCTACCAAACAGGCCCATGGACACCCAAGTATCTGTTTCAGCTTCTTCTCCTTTGACAAAGCCCCCAGTGATAGACTGTGAGAAAGTTATGGAGGCCTTTTTCTAACCAGACTATTGTCAACTATAGGCACTCTCTTTTTTATAAATGGTAACTGTTTGTTCACTCATCTTCAACATAATATTCCAGTAATTCCCAGTATCCACTCATTAAGTTTAGACTAGGTATTTAATGACATAACACAGACACATTTTAGATGTTGTCTCGGAAGTAATAATATTAAAAAATAATGCTCTGACATAAGAAAAACAGAAGACATTTTATTTCTTTAATGATGGGTAACAATTCTATTTTCCTATTTGCAAACAGGGAAGCATAATTTCAGAACTGTCATACTGTCAGTTTGAAAAAACACTTAACTAACTGAACCTTTGATCTTTTTTGGCCAGGTTGGGAGAATGTTACCTTAAAATTTGCTGATTATTACAAAAATGTCACTTGATTTTAATTGGATATTTACTACTTTTCTAAGACATGAGAGACATTTTACTTTTTTACCTCAAATGTTCCCACAATTTTGAACAGTTTTGTCTTAGATAAACTTTATGCGAAATAAAACGTGATACAGTCCAGAAGTGCATGTTTAGTTAAACAATATATGATGACACATTTGGCCTTGCAGAAACACTGAATTAGTATCTAACAGTAATAAATGAAAACAAGAAACTCACATTTCAGCTCTACTGTGCAAATCACAAATGAACATTACTTATAGGTGGTCTTAAACAAATAGCATTATTTAAATGATATATTCGGCGATACTAGAATAGCTGCATTTAGACATCAGGTGTCACTGCCCATTATTTTTTCAAGATCTAAGAGTCCTTGGTCTTGGAATTTATACTATCATAAATAAACTTTCTAGCCTTTCTGCAATCTGAAGCAGAGACAGACGAAACAATAATATGACTGCAGTTGTTATGAAGAATTCAGTTTGAGGTTAAAAAATGTAAGTAATAAATAGCTTACAGTATAATCTTTGATAAACTAGCTGTACCAACTTATCCTGTGCCAGGACATGCAATTCTGATCACTCAAATGTATTATAAAATTACTTTTTAAGTAATGGTGGGATTTGGAAACTCATTTCCACTACAATATATGCAAGCAGTCCTCTGCAGTTACATGTAAATGAAAGCGACAGGAGAATTTTGCTATGGATGTATACAGTAACACTAAGGACATAAACAGAAAGATTATGTTCTCAGAAACAAGTCGGTAGTAAAACTAAGGCTATAAAACAAATAGAAATGTTTTGACAGTGGTATCTTGTAAGGATGGGCACTGTAGAAAATCATTTAAAATAGTGTTTGCAAAATTGATCCTTTGAGAGATGTAAGTTAAAGGGTTAACGCTCTGAGCTACTAATATGCTTCCACCTTTAGCACAGGGTATAGAGTTTGAGTCCTTCTACCTCTGTTTTCCTACTGTGTGACTTTGAGCAAGTCATTTACCCATCTCCTTATTGAAATGTTGGCACTCGAAATGCAGAGTTCTGAAAAACTGAAAAGAAAGAATGAAAACCCAGAGAAGAGCAAACCTTCAAAATCACTTTTCTCCTTTAAACTTTCCCAAAACTTATATTTACCATCTCTGGGATTGTATCTCAGGTCTTTCAGCCATTCAGTCTCTGCATTTCACGACTTGTTCTAGCAGGTTCCAACATTTCAAATGGTTACCCATTTAACCAGTGAGCCCAGGACATCCATGAAAATGGCCACTAGGGTCTAGTTGTCTTACATGGTCAGTCAATGAATATAAGAAGCATCATTAGAAAGTAGTGAAGTTTTTTTTAAACAATTAAAAAAATACTTCTGAAATAATAGGCAATTCATCAAAAAAGAAAAAAAGATATTATTAATTATTTACATTTCTTTTTCACAGTAAATTCAGAAACCAGAACAGAAATGTATTTAATGGCATAATTCACACATTCATTTTTATGCATAAACAAATGTCTCAAATGTAAGAAGACTTTGAAATGTTTTAAATGGACTGAGCTTCCACAGGAAAAAAATTCTACTTGACAGGTAATACATTTTTTAAAACTCGATCTGTTGTCTTACTGGATACTTTTGTTGCCCTGATTTGGCATGCACATAGTGGACAGAACCATTGCTAGGTCATCTAGTGCCCTGTGCAGTTTTACAGACCGATGTCCTTCCAAATCAAAGCAAAGAAAAAAGGTATACAATGCTTCTGTAACCGTATATACAACTTTATCAAGACGCATGCTTCAGCTATAAGATACTAATGAGAAAGGTACACACACATTGTACACTTCAAGCTGTGACTTCCAATGCAGTATTAGCATTCTTTTATAATGCTATGATAACTATGGATTTCATTAATCGATGCTGGTATTGTGTTTGTAGCTAAACACAAGTTTTTCAAACACCTTATTCAGACATATTAAAACTGTACTCACCCTGTACAAGTAGCTGTTCTTTTGCAACTTCTGCACTACCTTTTTTGGGTCAACAACTGAGAGAGTAAAGTCATTAGTTTATTTTTTGCTTTTGTCAGTTTGGTGTTACAACAAAAGAGTAACATTCTGACAAGCCATATCATTAGATACCTGAATGTGAGTATGGTTTAAACAGTACTGCTGGCCCTGATTTTGGAATTCCAATCTATTGGTGTACAAGTAAGCTTTTGCAGGGTCTCAAACAGCATTAATATTTTAGGCTTTTTTGTAGTTAAGAGGAAGATTGATGTGATTTAGACAGATGTCAATGTGAGAAAGAAACTCTTCACGTTGTCTTAATTGTTGGAGGAAAGGGGTCTAATCTATTAAAGCCATATTGTCTACACATAAGATCACTGGAAAAAGGAGGCATTCTTTGGGAAGTCTAGCAATGAATACAGAAAAAAAGTACTAGGGACAGAACTAACCCTTAGGAATCCCTTCATTTCGTATGACTTGATCTGAGATGGTATGTCCTAAAAATGTACGGGAAGTTTCTGTTGTAGGCAACGTTTCTAAAACCAATGTGTTGCTTTATCACTAATGCCTGTGAATGCAAGGCTTTGAAGACATGGTTGTGTTCTACCAGATGAAATGCCTTGGTGAGATCCACAACATTGGCAGTAAAGTTTATTTTTATTAATATTAAAATTGTAAGGGTCTGGCTAGCAATCATAAAATTTCTGCTATTTCAGAAACTGTGTTGGTGACTGGAAAACATATGGCATTGTTGGATATAATGAGAGAGTTGAGAATACATTATTTTTTCTTGCACTTTTCCTAATGGTGAAAATATTGAGGCCATCAAGAAGTCTGATGTGGTGAAGTATTTTTCTATTTTTTGGCTGGGAAATTACTATTGCAAACTTCTTTTTGGAAAAATAAATATTTTGTGTAAGTTGAAAATATGGGGAAAGGGGTCTCTAAGGTGGTCATTATAAAGAGACAGGAAGAAGGGTTGTAATTAACCATTTACATGAGAGGTGTCATGGAATTTGGTTTACATAGTCTTCAATTTTGTTTTTCTTTATATAACAAAAATAAAAAGGCAAGTTGAATTTGATAGGACATGTGGCCCTATTTTACTAGGTCAAGGTTAGATGAGAACATTCTTTTAAGAACCTGTTTCAGAGCAAATGGCCATTGTTTGCTTTAATAAGGGATGTAGAACTGACTTTATATGATGGTCTATAACAAGTTTTACCTGTTTATAGAAACAGATTGGGTTTCAGAGATTAGGGGTTTACTTTCATCTGATGGCTATTTTCTTGTGCTTTCTTGCACACATTTTAATTAGGTAATAAAGTTCTCTAAATCTTTTATTATGTGAATGCAGGTTGGATTTCATCCATGGTGCCACAAGCTTTATCTCCATGTTTAAACAATGTGTTTTAGTCTGCATTTGTTTTGTAAATGTGAACTAAGACTATAAAGTTTGCAATTTGCAAAGTGAAGTTACAGCTCCTGCAGTCACCAAGGATGAGACAGAGAGAAAAAGGCATAGTGGTTATGTAATTTAATGCCCTTGCTGACAACACAGGCTGCAGGTGGTAGAGGATGGTAGTCAGGGTGGGTCCCAGACAGATTAAGAAAAATAAACTGAAGGAAATGCAGTCATCAGAGGCTATAAAAGATAGTATATGTGGTAGTTGCAGAGACTCAAGCCTTTGTTGCTTTGAAAAGCTTAGAGGGATAGTAAAGGTCATTCAAAAGAATAATAACCCATGCTAGAATGAGCCTTTATGTTGACAGAATGGCTTTGTTTGCAGAATGTCAAGTGTAGTAAATATTTAGAGGAGAAACAGAGACTGGCCATCAGCAGAATTATAGTCTATTTAGTCAGAATTTAGATAATGGTAGATTAGTGACTGTATTCTTTTTTCTGAGTAGCTAGGATTGTTAATTTAGAGGGCATACTAATTTATGTGACTGGTGACAGAAAAGCTATGTATTAGTAATTTTTATGTATTAATAAGGGAATGGATATTAATAAGGATAATATGATGAGCAGCGCACTGATATAACAGTACCAGAATTTACAGATTCTGTCAGTTTACTTCAAGGTTGGAAGAATTAAGAGTGGAATCTTCCTCAGTCTCTACATTTTTCCAGCCAAAAGTAACACAGAGAATTTAAGCATGGGGCAATTTCAGATGCGTTATGACCAACAACTTTAGTGTGTTCTGAATCTGAAAATTATTTATTAAACTTCAGCCATAACCGACTGTATGGCAGAAACCTGTCGAAACCTGACTCGCCCCCTTAGCTTAGAGAATAGTACAGAAAATGAGAACAAAAGTAAAGAGCAAGAGTGTTGATGAGACTAGCTAAATCAGTAGGGGAGGATTATATTATTTTGTTATGTTTAGTCATGTAACCTAATTCTAGAGATGCAGTAAAGAGTTAATGCTATTTTCAGTAATGATTGCAGTGTTCTACCAAGGTAATATAACTGAGCTTAACATAGAGAGTCTTGATAGCAGATCTACTTTCCAAGTGTCTGTAATGCCAGACTCATAATGTCCTTCTTTACTGGTCTCACAAACTGTATTCTGGAGCTTATTCTTGGAAGGGAGGAATGATCGTTTGCACCTGAAAGAAAATAAAATGTCAGTAGACTTAGTAAAGCATGATTGAAGTGGTGGACTGACACATTTACCACAAAGGTAAATATTATCCAAATAAGGCATGAAAAGGGGTATTTACAGGACCCTGGAGAGATTGCTCTGACTGTTTTTAAATTCAGAATAGTGACCAAGATATAACTTAATAGCAAACTGCAAACATAATACCAAAGGACTTGGGCTACTTATCCTTTGGAGTTAACTTAATTCATTTGAATATGCATGCATGCATTTTAATCCTGAACTTTAAAAGAAAAATAGGGCCCATTAAACATAAGAATGACCTTTTTTTTATTTATTCAGGACTTACTAAATTATAAAACATAGTTCTGCAGAACAGTTACCTTCAGAACTTTAGCTGGGACTCTTGGTCAGTTTCAGAAGCTGGTGTCCCCCAACTCAGAGTTGAAGACCCCTCAAAAAAGCTCTTCTATACTCCTGTAACTATAGCAAGCTGATTGGTACAGTTGTAATGAATATCTTATACACTTATTAAAATACACTGAGCTTCACTGGCAACCAGAAACTGCAACTGTAATATCATAATTTATTTATTTATAAGGTTGTGATAACCCACCACCTTTTTAAATCAATGCCTTCACTGCATTTCTGCTCCACTGGCAACTGCTGACTGTGCCCTCTAACATCTTCCTCCTGCGGCAACTGTCTTCTTTACTCCACCCTAGTTATACCTCTTATTACAAGGAGCATTAAGTTCAACATGCAATATTCCCACACAAATGGAAAATACCTTTTTTTATATTTTTGATCCACAACTTTGCGTTAGCAGTGTGAGAACTGCTCAGGGCACCAGATGTCATAGATACGGTTCTGTTCCTGCTTACTTGCAATATTAAACTACTACAAAAACCATGACAAAAACCTCCAATCTCCAGCAAATACAACTATGTTCCAAATAAGGAAGCAAAATATGAATTTTATACCACTTCAAAAAGCAACCACACAGTAAAATAACTTTTTTATTCTTGTTCTAGCGCCTCGGTGTCACCACCTTCATGGAATAAAAAATCCACCAGTTGTATTTACTTGCAATGTTACCTGAATTATGTTAAGTATAAGGCCCCTTTTTATAAATCAAACCTCATCCTCACCAATCTTGTCTCAAAGGGAATAAACTGACTTTTGTTATAAACAGCTTATTAATACAGTGATACTAAAGTCATTCATTTAATGCTATTTTTCATGGCAGTTCATAGTATGTGTAACACAGGTTTTGCAAAGGAGAAATGTTTTTTATAACAAATTTAGTCCTTACTAAGTAGCTTGTAGAAATAACATGCATTTAAAGCAATAACCAAGATCACTATGTTGGCTTATCCATGGTTATACTATATAATCTTAGTTATACTAGTGAACCAGAGGTGGTGGGATTTCTGCTGCAGAAGTGGATTTTATATTGCAAATCAAAATTTTCTACTTTGTCTATAAACAGCACACAAGTCAAACTTGAAGTCTTTTCTCTCAGAAAGTGTTCCGTGTGCCAACTTATAATGTATACAAATATTTGATTTTGTGTAAGTATGATTTGAATTTTGTAGTATGAAGGAAAGTGGAGTGTACATAGAGTGCAATTAAGATCCCTATTGAAATGTCGACACACCAAAAAAATTGACTGAAAATGCAGGAGAAGGCAAGTATCGAACATCTCTCTTATAGTTTCAGATGTAACTACCAGGCTAACTGCCCTTGCAATCCATTTAAGTCTAACCAATTTCCTGTTGGTGCTTCATTAACCTAGTCCATGTGGTGTTAGAGTGGCCTTACACATCTCTTAGTTGATAATAATATATTACTGCATAAGTGGGAATAACTGGGTTAAACCATAGATAATTTGGTGAGACCTGTACATGGAATAAAACATTTAGGAGCTGCCTCTGTCTATTAGTAGTGCTGGAGACATTCCTGGTACAAATTATTACCCATCTATAGATCCAAGTTGTGCTTGAATATGGATAGGGATAAGCTTTGTTTCAAGTAGATATGGAGCTTGTTTCAGAGCTGCGTTATCCTTTGTAAGATACAACTGTCCTTCCAAACTGTTCTGTTGATGTTGCAGAGGATATTCAGATCAGTAGACAAAGGATTTCTTATCTCATTTTACTTGCTGATGTGCAGTATCTCCTTTAAATTTTTTTAAGGGGAAGCCTGATGTACCCTGATTTGGGGGGGGGGCAAGCCACTCAAACTCCTGACATTAGACACATCAACTTGGAGATTTCTATGCCTTGGACAAAAGGCCATCTCAGACTTGATATATGTAAGTCTGTTTTTTTCAGCCATTCAGTCCTGGTTCCAACAGTTAATAAAATACTGATTCTCCTTCCACTGTAGCTACTGCATTCAATGGGCACCAGTAGATAGGGAAATGTTTGCTATAGTGATTAAATCCTAATACTAGCAGTTGTTATGAATTTCAGTTTGCCAACAATTGCTGCTTTGCAAGGTGCATGCTTGCTTCCTCTAATGCTCAACCTCTTGCTCATATTGTATGCTACATGCATCATGGAGCTCATCTGGCTCTTAGTGCAATTGCAGGCTGACTTCCTGCCCAAAGATGGGTGACCCAACATCAGCCTATCACTCATATCCTTCCCTACCTAGCCCCTGCAGCATCTTTGCTGCTAGTTGAACACTGATCATTCGGGCACATTAAGGGCCTTATCCCTGTGTGACTAAACAATGGACTGAAATAAGTCAGCAAACATTTTCAAGCCATATTCAATAAAGTGAGAAAACTATGTATCATTAAGGGAATAGCTTTAATAGTAAAAAAAAAAAAAAAAAACATAATGCTGTATTCTGCATTTCAATCGCATATGACTGTCATGTGAGTTCATTTTTATTTGAGAAGTGTTTTTTTTTTTGTTTGTTTTGTTTGCATTCATTTATTAACTGGAGTACTGGAGTGGCAGGATGGTCCAAAGAAAGAGACCAGTCAGCCACAACATGGCATTACATGGTTGAAAAACAGACCAGTCAGCCATGACGTGGCATTGCAAGGTTGAAGAAGCAGACAAAATAGTGAACAAATGAGTAAATGCAACCAAAGAAAATGTCAGTTACTGCATAAGAAAACAGCATGCAAATGAGTTGATAACATCAAAAAAGAATATTAGTAATGAATTTACATTGAGAAACAATGCATTTACAATAAGAAAAGACACATTTTGAATCTGATAAGAACATAATTCTAAAGAAGACATACTACACTACAGATCTGCCAGGGTCTATATTATAAAGTCGAATGCTTACCTTATTGAAAGCCTAGTCATCGAACCACAAAAATCATCAATCATCCAGAAGAGCAGAAACATTGAATCATCATGGTTAGCCTTCTATGGTATAGCTCCGTAAGGTAAGTGTGCGATAGTAACAGACCTTAGGGTTAGGGTGCGGGTTAAGGTAAGTGCATAGATGGTAATGTATGTTAGATTTAGTGTAGGGTTTTGTTATGTGTATGTGTCTGGATTATTTAGTTTGTTTGGGTTTAGTTTTTTTAAGATAAGCGAGCGATAGTTACGGACCTTAGGGTTAGGCTGCGGGTTAAGTTAATTGCATACATGGTGGTATATGTAAGAGTTAGTGTAGGGTTAGAAGTAGGGTTTAGTTTAGTATTAGAAGTAGGGTTTTGGTTAGTGTATGTATGTGGTTTAGTTTGTTTGTGTAGGTAGTATGTAGCAGGCGGTGGGGTAGGTCAAGTATGACAGTTTGACTTTTTGAATTTCGCAGTTTAGGGCGTTTGGTGTTTATGCGGTTCAATGAAGATGGGTCAACGTTTAGGTATTCGATAAGGTAAGTGTTCGACTTTACAATATAGACCCTATCTGCCATACTTTAGAATAATAAGCAATGTACTATAATTATATAGAAACCTAAAAATTTTATTTTAGTGTGGTAAGACATAAAGGTAGAAGACATTGGGATGAAGCAGAATAGAAAAGAAGGATGAGGAGCAACTTTCTTTTGAAAATTTTATTTTTGGATTAATTTCATTTTTACAGTTAAACAGCATCTAAAGAAAATATTTCAGTAGTAATTTATGCAAGTGATGCAAACATTCTTTTTTAAATTTTCCACTATATGATCTACTTGTTCAGCAGAAAGTGGATCCCTTTTTTAACATACAAGATCCCCAAAGTTCTCTTTTTCTCAATATTTAAAAATATTATTTCTCTTCATTGCTGGTCAAAATTCTGTTCTGGAGAGGTCTTCTTTTAATTTCTTTTCCACTTACATTATCCATTAATTGAGTTTGTAATAGATACTGGCTTACAAAGATCACTCTTTTATCAGTATGGTCTTAAATTTTCAATGCTAAAAAAAATACATGATTTCTGAATGTGATTCTCTATTCCTGCCATATTCCATGACGCGACTCTCCAATAAATACCATACCACAGAACTGTCATAGTAGTGCAGTCTGCATCAAAAAATATTCTAAACTATTAACATTTTAGTTACAGAAATAAAGTGCTATGAATCATCCTTATGTCAAGAAAAAGATGGCAATGTGCCATTAAGATGGGTTAATGCCCTTTAAATTACTTAAAGTTCTAAAATTAGACAAGTCTAATAACACGCTTTCATCTACTGCAGTTGATGGGAGTAGATGATTTACAAAGAAAAAATTTGCAAACGTATTTATGCTACTGTGATGATATTTAGAATCACCATGACATGGATTGCATATACCTTGAATTTCAACAATGCGCAAACAAGATCTAGAGACATAACCTTTGAAATGACCAAGGGTAATAATACTGGAGCCACTTTCATCATGGAAGAGGTAAATAATGTTATTTCCAAACAATATAAAGTCAAAGCTTTGACAATGATAATTTTATTAGCCCACTACTATAATATTTTTATAGAGACTCTTGGTCTAATGCTGATCCAGCATTATACCACAATTATTAGAGGTGTCTATAATTCCCTTCTTACATAAATGTAAAATAGTACTGAACCTTTTAGAAAACTGTCGGTCTATTTCTCTTATTAATTCAAGTATTACTTCTCTTAGCTCTGGTATTTAAGTCATTTGCTCATAGTAATAGCTCATCTTTCGATTAAAATGGACTTTACAACTTGAAAGCAAACAGAAGATAATGCCCTAAACCTGGAATCCATCTTACACTTTACTCAGAAGCCTAAAATGAGAGTATAGTAATCATAAATAGTAAATCTGGAACTCAGTAAGCGTGCCCTGTCTCATCTCATCTCACCTGATGTACCAAAATATTAAGCGTGGACAGTTGACTGGAACTCAGGGTGTCTTCGTGCACCATCAGGCAAACAGCTGCAATTACAGCCTCCCTCAGTTACAAATTTACAATGGCCATAGACACTTCAACAATATTTGTGAAATGTCTTCCATCTGGCATGGGCATTTGGCTGTGCTCAAATCTAGGTGAACATAAAATCACTTGCTCATCATTTAGACATTTTTTAATTGCTCCGTTCATCTTGTTTTGCCTCATTATCATACATAGAATCATATTATGCAGTCATTAGCATATATCATGCCTGACCACATTATTTGGCATGGCCATGTCATGTAGCAGGGTTTGACAAATCACTCTGAACCTGCAAGTGGAAGATCATCATGTCAATTTGCATAATGTGATGTGGCATATTTCCTGAATCTGGCCCAAAGTTTTAGATAAAATACATGCACTATAAAACTGAGCTTTAATTTTCAGCATTTAGCTTTCTTTCTTACTAGATCACTACTATAATTCATATAAAAAATGCATCACATTATACTTTAATTTAGTACCGTGCGTATTAAGAAACACTATTAGTTGCACTTCTATATACTTTCTATGTTGGAAAAGAGATTGTAATGTTAGGAAAGTAATGCTTACTATTTATTAGGGCCTTTGCGTACTGCTCAACCATTCTCTTGTTAACTTTTTTTTTCAGATATCCAGTGGAGCTGCATCTGATAGCTTGGGTTGCTGCCTTATTCAGCACTTGTTATTGTTAATAACAGCATATACCTTTATGTTGTCTAAGATTTCAGACCTTTGTTTTAAGGGTTGAATGATATGACCCTAATTCAGTGTGGTAACCCCTTTTAAAATGCTAGGAATTTTGATTTTACTTTTCCCCATTTAACAACTGTTTGGATGTTTATTATCATTTCTGCATATGCAAGTATAGAGTAAAACAGAGAGAAGGAGACCAAGAATGTATAGAAGATACTGAAACATTTTCTATCCTGAGTAAGAGAAAAAAGAAAGAACCTGTTAAACAATAGCTGCATACAATCGGGAAGTCAGCTTACTGCAAGAGTGACATGACCAGTATCTGTCATTAGAATCAATACGCATGTATTTCTAAGTCTTAAATGTAATACTCCTTTAGGTGAAAAAGTATGTAATTATACATCATTACTGCCTGCTCTTCTAACCTGTTTTGTGTAACATTAATAACTAAAATTATATTAACAATGACCGTTTAGTATATTCCTGTTTCTATTATGTGAATCGAGTACCATTTTCAAGACATACAGATTCTATCTCAAAGCAAAGACAAATGAGTTATAGATCCCATCAACTGTAAATGTTTGAATCACCTTGTTAAAAGAAAGAAAACAAAGCATTTCTTACAAAAAGTCAGACATGTAATTTCCTGTGTTTAAGCAGATGGCAATGCAGAGTAGTTATAGATGGACTGGGTATTATAAAATACCGCCACTTCTGTTTCCACAAAAAAAAATCCAAAGGCATAATTACTCTAGGTCATAAAAAGTGTAATTGTTTAGAGGTTAAGTGCATTGCCAATGCAGCAGGATATTACATTGCTATTCATTTTAATACCCCTTCAGTTCCTGCTGTTGCATCAAATGTTAATCATTCCAACTCTATTGACTTAGTTACTTATTTTAGAGAGCATGCATTAAACAACTAACCTTTTCTCTGCCAGTCATTTTCTTTGTGCATTATAAATATCATCCTGGGCCATTTTGTTAATATAACCCAAACCAAAGAAATAAAACCACCCTGTAGCAAGTGCAATTGTTACAGGTTTGTTACAGGACTTTAATTAATGCAGCATTAGGAATCTGCCACACTAACAGTAAGGTGTTTGTATTTCCTCAAACTATAGACTGTATTACTTATCATCTTGGTTGCATTACTTGTTAGCAAAACCTAATAGTAACTACACATTTGCGTGATAACCATTTTATCGGTTGCTCTGCTAGACATTTTTCTAGTAACACTTATGGGTTTTTTTCAATTAAATATGCAAATATCTCACCTAACAGAAGTCAGCATTTTTGTGCACTAGCAGCTGAAATATAAGACATCGTTAGAGTCACTGATACATTCTTCTGAGCAGACAATCCTTCATCCCAATCCATTTTTAATATAGGATGCTTATTCCCTGGCTCTGTGGCATACAGAAATAAAGCCCTGACTACAATTTAAATACAAGCAGCAATACAACTCCAACGTCAAAAAACACTTTAGTGCAAGGCAAAGCTTTCAGGTAAACCACCCTTCTTCAGTGCTAAACTGAATAGCACTGAAGAAGGGTGGACTAGCCAAAAGCTTTGCCTTGAAATAAATTGTTTTTTGAAGTTGGAGTTGTATTGCTGTTTGAGATTTGTTTTATGATTTCCCCAGCTACCACAGTAAAAGCTTTTTCTAGTACAATTTAAATACCCCAGAGCTAACAAGTGCTTTGGAAAAACTAGGCTGAGGGTAATAGAAGTGTGCACCTAATGTCATCTCACAAGTCCTAGAGTGGAAGAACCAATATGACATGTAGGCTGCCTGTTGTGTTGTAGGTCCCCTCATTGGCTCTCCAAACCTAGTGGAGTGGCTGGTTTTCCTCCAGACATAAAGTAAAAACAAAAGGAAAGGCATCTTTATCTGAAGTAATCCCTGTTGTATTCCTATAGGTATTTTGCAAGCAAACAGCTAACCAGAGTAAAATGTACACATTCTCAAAATCAGGCAAAAAAAAAAGGCAAAGCAGTCCTTTGTTGAGCTTTTAAGTTGCCCAGTTTATTCAAAGTAACAAGCACTTCTGCTTATCAGACTTACTTCAGATGCAATGTTTCTTCCTAAAAAAATGTTACAATTCTAGCTGTTTAAGTAAGCAATAATGCCCGTCAGGGTGTGTGTTAATCTCTGCACCACTGGAAGCGTGTTAATTACACATTAAAACACACCCTGGAGGGCATTATTGCACTTATAGAATGGGCTGTCTGTAAAATTGCTGTGTTTTACTTACTTATTTTTTTAAGTACTATATCATTATTTTTTTGTATATTTTTGATGGAAAATAGTTCCTCCGCCTAATGTTTCAAACTTTCTGTGGTATATGTTAATGGTGTTGGAGGACGCATGTTACATCAAGAATATATAAGAAAATAGTATAGCACTTAAAAAAAGAACTAGTAAGTAAAACACAACAGTTTTACAGGCAGCCCATTCTCTCTTTCTCATACACAGTCACTTCTGCATTCATACACACATTCACTCATACAAGATCGCTCTCACTTTCTCTTGATCTGTCTCCCTCTCACTCACACATACACACAAACGTGCACACACACACACACACACACACACACACACACACACACACACACACACACACACACACACACACATACACACACACACACACAAAGTCTTATCTGCATTCATACATGCATTGACTCACACAAGACTGTTTTCACACTCTCGATGGCTGTCACAGACACTCACACAGTCCTTTCTGCTTTCATACACGCATTCACTCATACAAGATCGCTCTCACTTTCTCTTGATCTCTCTGTCTCCCTCTCACACATACACACACACACACACACACACACACACACACACACACACACACACACACACACACACACACACACACACACACACAAAGTCTTATCTGCATTCATACATGCATTCACTCACACAAGACTGTTTTCACACTCTCGATGGCTGTCACAGACACTCACACAGTCCCTTCTGCTTTCATACACGCATTCACTCTCATGATTGCTCTCATTCTCTCTTGATCTCACTCTCTCTCACACACATACAGTCACTCCTGCTTTCATACACACATTAACTCACACAACATCGCTCTGACTCTCTCACAGACACAGTAACTTCTGCTTTCATACACGTATTCACTCACGCATCATTGCTCTGTCTCTCTCAGTCTCTCTCTCTCACACACACAGTCACTCTTGCTTTCATACATGCATTGACTCACACAAGACCACTCACTCTCTCTCTCTCTCTCTCACACACACAGTCTCCTCTGCTTTCATACACGCATTCACTCTGACACGCAGACAGGAAAATAAACACATACATACACACACACACATGACCATTCGTTTTTAAGCAGTCTGAGTGAAGCGGCAGACTCATTTTTCACTGGGCATTACTTGTACATTAATACCCTGCTGGGGAACAATCATTCTCCGGCCCATTTTCTAAATATCTCTAAACAAGGGGTTCTGGCAAAAAATAGCCTTTTTGGTTGGTGGCAAGGTTATGGTTCTGTTCCTGACTGGCTTCCAATTGGAGCTGCTGGGTGTAGAGAAGGTCAAGTCCCTAATTAGAATAAGAGTTATGGATTGGTTAATAGTCAGGCCAGCTGATTTGGAGTGGGACCAAGTCCCTAATTAGAACGAGTCACAGACTTGTTAGGCTGTTATTCACCTCCTTCTCCTTGTTAAGGAAAAAGGCTAATTCAAAATGG
The DNA here is from genome assembly GCF_019279795.1 of Protopterus annectens. Classification (NCBI taxonomy): domain Eukaryota; kingdom Metazoa; phylum Chordata; order Ceratodontiformes; family Protopteridae; genus Protopterus; species Protopterus annectens. The sequence goes on from NC_056741.1 coordinate 1,545,028,557, forward strand.
TAGTATAAAAATGAAAAAAAAAAAAATTCTAGTTTTAAAAGTCTTTTTTTACAGACATTTTTAGCTATTGAAAAATAATTTATTTTTCTAAGTTCATGAGAACATGTGTGTGGGAACCAACATAAGCAATGAATCAAGGATGCCCACTTTTGTAGGGTTTCCAGTGTCATCTATCTATATGATGAAACTATCTGAAATTAAAGTGGAGTAAATAAAACCAGTAAACTAAGAGTGCTCATTTTATGGGTCCAGAGTTAACTAATTGAAACATTCATTCAGTATTAAAGTAAATGCTTTTTATTCCTGAACCAAAGTTTGTTCAGATTACCAGGACTAGGGCAATAGAAAGGAAACCTATAACAATTGAAGAATCAAAAATCAAAAATACAATTTGCCATAAAAAAAAAACTGTGGTGAGTGAATGTCAGTATATGTAAGCCAACATTGTGTGGTGCAGTTCACCAGATCTTTTACATCTACCACCAGTGTGGTTGGTTTGATTTTCCTGTAAAACACTGCAAAACCTATAGGTGAGGATCTGTTTGAAAAACCTAAAGTCTAAGCAATGATTGTCTCTGTGGCAGTTGCTTGAGATAATCCTAAGGGTCTGGTTTTATCTTCATCCCATTGCAAGTAGCCTTTATACAGTGGTGGTCATTCTTGCATTTTGCAAAATGTGGGGTGGTGCTGCAGTTCCAGCCCACTGATCGGTTCACTCTCCATTATGTGCACTTATATCTAACTACAGCTAATCATACTAATTGGATGGCCAAGAACACATATCTGTCTTTGTTTTAGCAGTGTTAACCTGCCTCCAACAAAAATCACTACTTTTCCTAAGCAGTTTTCTTATACCCCTAGGGTAGCAGAAGCCTTTTGTCTCTTATTTCATACCCTTCAGGCCATATGTACCAGTGCTAGGTTACTAGCTGCTCCTGGGTTGCCTGGCTCACAGTCAGGATGTTACCCTTCTGCACCACAGAGCTGGTTCACTAATGTTTTTCAAAAATAAGTAAATAATAAAACAGTTGCAGAGTTATGCTTCCTTATGTCTAAGCATTACTCTTCCTTTAGGAAGCCTGAATAGACATTATGGTCGTTCAAATACTATAAGCATAAAGCTGCTGTAGCTGTAAAGAAATCAAGCACTTTAAGCATCAGATAGAATACATACCAGTAAATACATTTAGGTTAGTAAGTTTACAAGTAGATTTTTTTCACTAAGTTGTGTAGTTCAAAATCGGCAATTTATTAATTTTATCAAGTGTGTGTGTGTGTGTGTGTGTGTGTGTGTGTGTGTGTGTGTATACATATATATATATATATATATATATATATATATATATATATATATATATATATATATATATATATACACTTCCTTTTTGTTGCTTTGTTTGTTAGCTAGGCAAGTGGGCTAACTTAACACTAGCCTCTTATAGTGATGGACTAGGCCACATACAAAAAAAAAAGAAAAATACTAATACCTACTAAATGGAATGACTGATTTAGTCAAATGCAGCATTGTTAAGTGCAAACCTAAAGATGTCAAAATGAAAAGGAACAATAAATATAGAAAACTAAATAAATTGTAAATAAAGTATTCAGATATTCACAGTATGTAACAATAACCAACACGCATAATAAAATTCTTGCTATATTAGTTCAGATAAATAGATAAAAGGTAAAAAAATGGTATGTTGTTATTGGCAAGATTAAATTAAAGGCAGAATGCTAATAAAAAAATGAAGATGATAAAACTATTCCATTTTTATGACTCTGTAAGTCAGCAGGACAACATGATCAGTTAGACATCTCTGTAGGCAGAAACTGCTGCCATCTTGTCAGGTACAAAGGACCATGTCATAAAGTAAATTTGTTTTGGCCCTTTCCTGGAGTCCTGACTTTTTTTTCAAGCCAAAAAAGTTGAAAATCTTTAAAAGATTTAATTATCCAATAACATGTTTCTGCACATTGGAAGTGCTTGTGAAATAATTTGATTGAGGCAGTTAGAGAATAAAACAAAGCAGAGGATTGTTATTGGACAATTAAATCTTTTAAAGAAGCTCAACTTTTTTGGCTTTAAAAAAGTCAGGACTCCAAGAAAGGGCCTGATCAAGAGAAAGAAGTGGACGGCTTTGTTTTTGTGGGGTGCGTATTGGCTCTCTAAATTTATCTGACAGAGTTCTGGTATTGTTGGTGGGAAGAAATCCTGTACTACTAGTTTTAAGGATAATTTTCTAAGTAAACCTGTGTTTTCTACATCCATCTGCCTGTTTGTTTTTAAAATTCCAAGAAAAACAATGTATCTAGGAAGATACAATGCAGTAGGTGTATTTTCAGTTTCTGGTAATCACATGACTTGTATTAGTTATAAAACGATAATTTCTTCTTGCAACATGTAGCATGAGTTTTGCAAGCTCTCTACAAAACAGTCTGAAGGGCCATTAAATTATTTTTTATGCTGCAAACAAATGAGAAAAGACCCTTCCAATAGCAATTAGTGCTTCTCGGCATAAGTATTCCAGACATATTCCACAGGCAATTAGCTGATTCAAGATTTGTACAGTTGGTGGACATGATGCCCAGATGAATGGACAGGCTAGAGCCAGATACAACCTTAATTAGGAAACAGTTTAAGCATGTCAATCAGACCCTCAGTTTTTATACCACTGATAGGCTCATGTTTTCTCAAGTGTTGATATGAGATAAGCATCAAGTTCTTTGTTTTATTTATAGTTAATTGTCAGGTATTTATGCTGCAAATATCAGCACTAAGAGATGATATTGCAGCTTACAACTCACAACATTAGCAGTACATGACAAACTCCATAACAACTGAACATAATTATAAATGAGCAATACTTCTACATGGTAAATTACATGCCAGATTGTTGATAAACAGTAAGAAGAACAATGCCATAGTTATTAACCCTCAGGCAGGCCTGAACCCAAATGAGAGGGACAAACCAGTGTTAATGCTACCTTAATTCTCATTTATTTATCTGAACTTTAACTTCTCTGTTTAGTGAGAAGAGGCCTAAAGCCTTCAAAAACAAGAATATTCAACAGATGAGTATGATCAACCGTATCAACATTATTTTTTTAAATGGACACAGCTAAAACTTCTTTGAGTACACACACACACTCGCACACACGCACATACACGCACATATATGCATGAGTTCTTCAATTATATTAATGACTGGGTGAAATATTCATTGGTACTAACTTCTGTTTGTTTTTTTTTTTTTGAAATATATGTGTGTGTGTATGTGAGTGTGTTTGTGTGTGTGTGTGTGTGTGTGTGTGTGTGTGTGTTTTATATATATATATATATATATATATATATATATATATATATATATATATATATCCATATATGGGATCACTACTAAATATCGAATTACAGAATCCCGAGACTCTGAAAACCTAAGACCAGAATCTCAAGATTCCGTAATCTCGAAAGTAAAAAAGCCCCCCTGCACCCCCCACACCCCCTCACAACTTAAATATACCAACTCCGAGATTGCACTACAGTGGAGTGAACGGCAAAATTTCCATTCAACTCTGCACAGCACTATTTTGCCATTCACTCCACTGTGGTGCAATCTCGGAGTTGGTATATTTAAGTTACAGGGGGTGTGGGGGGTGCAGGGGGACTTGCCCTCTGCATATGTTTTCTAAATTGTTTTTTTTTTGTTTTCAAGATTACAGAATCTCAAGATTCTGGTCCTTGGTATTCAGAGTCTCGGGATTCCGTAATTCGATATTTAGTAGTGATCCCATATATACATATGTATATATATATATATATATATATATATATATATATCTATATATATATATTTATAGATATAGATATAGATATATATGCATGGAAAATGTTCAGTACTGCTTTATTGCATTCCAAAATGAGTCAAAGAAACATGATCCCATATATCTAAGATACTTTGGGATGGGAGTGCCTTCTGTGTGGAGTTTGCATGTCCTCCCCACGGTCGAGTGGGCTTTCAAAAGACATGCGTTGAATGGGTGTGCCTTCGTTGAAAGTTGGGCGTCGGGCTGGCAACTCGACACCATAAAAAAAATAACTGCCAATCATTAGCAGACTGGAGTTCCTCTGTGGCGACCCCTACCCAGGAAAAGCCGATAGACAAACAACAACTTTCATTGCGAGTCCATCACAAGTGATTTGCTCAAGGTAAAAGCCATGAGAGATGTAAAAAGCCCTCCATGGAATTGTCCATGAAAGTTTCTCATAGTGGTAAGAGAGGTAAAAACCCTCTGTGACATCTTACATGTAAGCATACACCATTAAATATATGAAGAAACTCTCATATCAGCTTTAAGTATATGGGACTTCTGTTCATATATGAATGTCATATTTTCATGGGTAGCCAAATACCTACAAACAAGGTATCAGTGTTCCCTAAAAAAACACTGTTTTGTTTGTGGTTCTTTCTTTTTTTTTGCCAGTCTTTTAGGGGACTTTACCACCTTGTTTTAGTTCTTCGCTTTTGGGTGGTGTTTTAGGGAACTTTGATGGCAGATTTGTAAGTTAGGTGGTGAGCTTTCCAGGTGTTTGTTTAAAATGATACGACAACATGTCCTAGCAGGGAATGTAAGAAGGACTGGGCTTTGGGTGTTCCATTTCTTCCAGTCATCATGTTTGAATCAAATGTTTCAAAAAATCAAAAGGTGAACCATTGCATGTTTTTTTGACATATTGTAGCATATGATTAAGATAATGCAAGAACTCTTCTTCTTGCCTGAACTTTGTTATATTGTATTTATGTTAGCACTGCATATAAACTAGAAGGGTTAGTGGTGATCATGTCCCACCATGTAGATATAATATATAATAGCAAACCAGATGCTGTTGTTACAATGTTTGCTGAGACAAAGCCTGTTATGTGCTGAAATAAGAGTAATAAAAGACCCACGTATACAATAATTTATATACATTGCATAAATAGTTTAATATCCGTTTCCCTCTAAGTATAGAAATAATGCAGGGTTGTCCTTATGGCATTATAAGCACAATGTTTGGAGAGAAGATAAGGCATCAGATGGACTGGTGCTTCAGTTCCTCCTTACACTGGTGCTGTGCTGCTCCTGGACATATAAAACCATTGCTATTTTTCTCCACTGCCGACACTTAGATGTGTATATCTAAATTAAAAGTGGATGCAGAAATATTGCTGATGAAATAGTTTGTAAACTGGGTATATGAACCCTTACATCATATTTGCAAATGTAATGAATTCATGTTGCTGTTCTAGAGCATTGAGGTTTCTATAAAAATGTTTAAGGAAGTCATCACTTTTTTTAATGACTGCATTGAGGCAATAATACTTAACAAAGAGACATGGGATGAAAAGTATGAAGTTGATTAGAGGGTTCATAAGATGCCTAGCCAAATATACCTTTAGCTAATCACACTTAAAAGTTCTTGGTGTCATTACAAGCCCTTTATTCATGTCCATGAGATGTATAAGAGTTTGTGCCACAGTCCCATGAGTAGAATAGTTAACCTTCTCTATGGTGAATAATACATTTTTATGGCTAGCAGGACAGTGCTGAATGATGATGTATGGGGATATGGTGTTAAACTGGTATGCATTTTGAATGTAAATATGCTGTTTCCAAAAAAAGGTTAGCTAAGGCATTGTCAGAGGATTAAATTTACTTCACTTTCTTAGCATTAATTGTGGAGAATACATGAAAATACATGCATACATTTAATTTTCCAATGAAGAGTTTCAATTCAAAAAGCAAGTCAAGCAAATTTATTTTACCAGAAGGTACAAATGGAATGCCCTTTTGAAACAGGGGAACCAAGCTGCTATCATTAAAAGCTCAAATTATAAATTTTGAGTTTGTTAATATTATACACAGTACCTGATGCAGTGAGTGAAGCCACCATCTCCTGCCTCAACCATCTCACCATCATCATGACTCCTTCAAGCCTCTATACTTCCACTTCCTCTCTGCTGCATTTTTTGTCACTGAGTTTGTTGGTGTTGGACCCTGGTATTGCCCAGCCCTTCACTGCCAGCTTCCACTACAATTGATTTCTTCATGATCATTGTTGTTGACAACTCTGTCAGAGTTATCAGTTTTATTCTCCACTTAATGTTTTTTTTCTTGGATCTAGGATATGCTGTTTTCTTTTCATATTAATTTTTACCTCTCAAAACTTTTTCTGATGACAATTAATTATCACTTTACTCCTAATATTCGCTTTAATAAAAATATTTTGATATTCCAGTTAAGCAGGTGGAAACAAATCATTTGTAATATCCCTTTGTAATACATCAATCCGTTTAGAATAATTTTGTAACTGATGCTCATTGTCCCTCTTCAAAATGGACATAAAATCAATACCCATTCTTTCAAATAATGCTAGCAGATCAGGGTGAAATACAGCACCCTCCAAAAGTCTCTTTGGGTATTTTTAAATTCTAAGTCCCTTTGGGAAACACCCCACCGTGATCTTGTAGGAAGGTGTTGTCTAGTTGCAAAGCCCGCAGCTTTAGCAATTACTTTTCAAAACTAGATAATTTATCCATAAATGTTTCAGAGTTGTCACTAACTTGGGGCACTGAAACTAGGCTGCTTACTAATCCGGTTTTGGAAGGAATATAGTACATTCTCTGGATGTAATTTCCATTACCTTGTGGTATCTCATTGGCAGTGATGATGTTTATCTGATTTGAGCACAATGCTTAAAGTGTTATAAGTTATAAGAAGTGTGACTATGCTTTCAGGTGGTAGGCTAAGGGCTCTGTGGCCACAACAAACCCTAAACTTGAGAGTGGACAGCCCTGCTTGATCCCACTGTGAAGTATAACAGTCTCAGATAAGTAATGGCACATATTTGTGGTAGGAATGTAGTCTTTGTAAACTTTATGCACTGCTTTGAGTTTTCTCTGTTTTAATGTTTCAAGCAAGGCTGGTCACTAAAGTTTACCAAAGGCCACTTTCATCATCAAATGCAGATGCAATATTTAGAATATCCTGAAGTTGTATAGATACTTAACAAATATATAATGAATCCTGTTTTCCAGAGGCCAGTATAGGCTATGTTTTATCTTTCTTAATTGCCATAAATATTTTATAATCATAACTGAGTAAAATGAAACAGCATGACAAGATCTGCAGGAATGTGGATCCTTGCCAGGGTTCAAAATAAAGGATAAATATGCATACATCTTCCTGATCATTTCTTTATTATAAGGCAGCCATGGAGACATTATACAACATAACCCAGCTTCAAAAACAAGCTTTATATATAATGCTGTTGGCAGAATATCATGTCTTAGTGATTTATTGCATTTTTATTTCTTAAGCCCTTCATAGAGGTATAAAATGGAAATATGTTATTTCATTGCTTGTATTTGACCAAGATATAATGGCTTCATCCTAATGTACTTTAAAATGTCCTGGATCTGGGATATGTTATTGGTCTGATATAGGAAATTAAAGATCAATAATAGAGACTAAAGAAATGAAGACTTTTCCATGTGCTGTTACCGAGTAGTCCACTGATTGGATAAATGAGTAAGGGTATGTAGCACATGGTTTGCTATCTTTTGATTGGTTGGATAAACAGCTTTGGGCCTTAGGCATCACTTATTGGGTTTCTAGCTTCATAGGTGTATGCTAGGCAAACATCCACTAGGGCCCTGAAAAGCCAAGCCATGCAACCCAAATGCGAACAACAAATTTGATTTAAATGTGATTTATACGGGTGATTTACTGACTTCTTCTATCCATCAGAGACAAAGTAGCCAGACGAGAGGTATATTTCTGATTACCTATGAAATAATCCAACCTGTGCTTAAATAAGGAATGGAGGGAACTCTGCTTCACAGGGATGGCTGTTTCTGAGAAACATATCTGTTTCTCCAACATGTTCTATTTATGTTGCAGGAAAAATGTAGGTCCTTTAATCTAGTAGTTCTAATACTGTTTCCTTTGCAAATGTGTAAAACGATTCATCAAAACAGGGTTCAGGGATGCCTAGTTTGTCAGGCTAAGATCACCTTTCAGAAGTCTGTATGATACCAAGTAAAGATACAGGGCTTTGAGGCAACCAGCATAGGACTTTGTGTTTACTCCCTGTACTTTCTTGTGGATGTTCCACTTGATGCATGTGTCTGGTCAGGTACATACTGAAGGGGGCTTTATAGTCTATGATGGGTCTGATGTGGGGCGAGTACAGTGGTATGATAACTGCTCCAGACCTACATACTATGCCTTTGCTTATAAGTTGAGAAACATAGAAGAATTTTCTTATTGCCCTGGACATGTTGGTTGAAGGCTAGGTTACTGTCTAAATGAGATTTCAGATCCCTGACTACTGAATCGACTTTTAAGGGTGTTTTTTTTTTATGACATAGTTAGGGTGGCAGACTTCCCAAAAAGTATTATAATGCATTTATTGGTATTGAATGTTAAGAAATGGTTTTGGCATCAAACATTTGTCTGTATTAGACCGTCCTGAAAGTTTTTCTAAACTGGGGTGGGAGGTGCGGATTCAATGACTGTTTCCAATTTGCAATCAGTTTGCAATCATCTGAAAACTTGCTTAGCTGGAGGTCTTTAACTTTGGGTTTGACATCCAAGAAGTAGGTGTCAAACAGGAGTGGGCCCACCACAGAACCTTTGCGGACACCATTGGTGACCAGCCCCTTTGTGGAGGTGTCCTCACCAGTTTTTATCTTCTGTGTCCTATCAGTGAGCCAGCTAGCTATCCAGTGTGTTGTAAAAGGGTTTATACCTAGTTTTGTAAGTTTGTTGACAATGCCAATCTGCACTTGTCCATCTACCTACTTAACTGAATAAACTACTTGAAATTTCAACAAGGCATTTTTATCCCTCACACAGGAATGGTATCAGAGAGACAGTCTCTTAGATCTGCTAGCTAAAGTGATTTTATCTGGACTAATCCTTTGTACTTGTTTCCTGTTAGACTTGTCGCCTTCTGGTTCACAGCTGGGATACGAGACTTGACTTGAACCTTCTGCATTACCACTGTTTTATCTTTGTATATTCAAAGAAGGAACACCTCAGATTTATTTTTTTTTAAATCTTTTTATTAACAATTTTTAGTAATGCAATATAAAATGGTAACAGACAATGCACAACCAAAACAATGAAAGTAATATAGACTTATATACAACAAATAACTATTTGCAGATACTCCGTATGTCCAACAAAATAGATAAGTTAACATAGATTAAGCTAGAAGGATATCAAATAAAGTATCCCAATATTCAGTAAAGTGTGTACCAAGTCTTTGGGTCTATTTCAGATATTTGTGGGCAAGTGTTTGGTAGCAAGTTGTTTAAATCCATCCCAAGTGAGTAGACATCTATCCTTCCAGTTAAGGGTGATATAAAATTTGACAAGGGAAAATTGTGTCATTAAAATATGAGTCTGAAGTTTGGATAATCCTTTAGAGTGGATATGTAATATTGCAAATTTGCAGGACAAAGTTGTTTTTTCATATCCTTTTTTTTATAATTGTACCCTAAGGGAACACCAGAGTATGTAAGAGCATTTGCAGCTCCAAAAAAATATGTAGCATATCAGCATTGTGATTGGTATAATGAGGACAGAGGGTAGAAGAGGAGAGATAGATTTTTATGGCAGGGGTGATGTATGTGTTGTTTAAGATCATAAGTTGGGTATTGTTAAGTTTTTTAAGGGGATTACATTTCAAGGAGAGTTAAATAGCTTGGGAGATTTCGTTAGAGGTAATGGAGGGATCTTGGTCTTTCCAGTAGTTTGAAAACATTTGATCATTTTGGGTAGTATAGAAAGAATACGTTTGTATGAATTAGAAATCATTTCCTTCTTAAGTAAAAGGAGGTTCCATATCGATTTGCAGGCTTTAATATCATTTAGATTTAGAGAGGTATCTTCCAAGGTATTACAATAGAGTTTAAGGATTTGTCTCAAGATGATTGTATAAATTTTGGGTAGAGACATGTATAGTCTTATTTCAGGTAATAAATTATTTCTGAGAGGAAAGAGATGTGCTATAGTTAACTTTATGATAAGGTGGTATTTATCCAGGTTGATCATTTTGTTGTACAATCAAAGGTTGGGGTAGAGGCGGAATGTTTGCAGGGTATTAAAAGCAAGGATCAGTTTTAGAGATTTGAAAATCCTCTGAAGAATAGCTATTTTATGCTTAATGGTTGATAGTAATTTGAAGTTTTATAGCATTTCTGTATTCAGAAAAGGGAGAGCATTGGGGGTTAAAGCTGAATGTTTTGATGTAGGTATAGTATGATTTTATACATGTAGGAGACCAGGTAGATGAATTGGGAGCATAATCAGATACTGTTACTATCATCTTACCATTGATAATATTGTAATAAAGTTTGAAGTCAGTAAGACTTAAACCACCCTTGCCTTTTGCGAGAGTAAGTCTATTATAGCTAATGCTCATTGATTTGGGGGACCATAGGAATTTGGAGAAAGATGTATGTAGAGTTTTAAAAAAATTGTTGCAAATTATTATGTTAGATGCATTGAAAACTTAGAGTAGACAAGGTAGAATGCTCATTTGATTATAGTAGCATTGGCGAGCAGTGGGATGTGTCATTTTGTTCATCTGTTCAAATCTTGTTGGATGTGAGATTGTAGCTTGGAGATATTATTTAAATAGCTTTGGTTGGAGTCTTGGTAAAAGGAAATACCAAGATACTGTAAAGAATCATTAATTTTGATTTGGGGGGGCAGCTAGGTAGTCAGGAAAAAGGGTTTGGGGGTAAAATGGTTTTATTTCTCTAAGTTTTATTTATAGTTGGTGAATTTTGAGTATTTATCTATTGAGTCTAGTATTTTTGGAAGGTCAGAATTGGGGAGGGAGTACTAGAGGTTCAGGTCATCAGCAATGGCAGAGAATAGAATTTTAGTATTGAAAAGGGTGGGAATATTATGAAAGGTTTTTTGGGTGATTAACAGAAAAATAGGTTCAATATAGAGGTTAAATAGGCAAGGTGACATTGGACAACCTTCTCTATCTCCATTTTTAATGTCAATTCAAGAAGAAAAGTTGTTGATGACTTGTAAAATAGTATGGGCATTAGAGTATAGAGTTTTAATGAATTGATATGTTAACACCAAAACTAAATACTACCAAAAACTGATAAATAAATTTCTAATAGCTAGTTTGCCCCACACCATTACTATTGATGGGGATATCCACCCCAACCCTGGGCCAACATCCCCAGACAACACTAACTCTAATCATAACAGCCCAAACATATGGCAAAGCCTAAATAGACCCATCAACTCATTATTGACCTGCCACGTAAACATTAGAAGCATCAACAATAAGGTCCACAACCTCCATGCCCTCCTGACAACCTACTCCCCCGACATACTTTGTCTCACCGAAACATGGTTAAAACCAACTACATCAGAAATGAACTTCTACCTCCAGGGTATAATATACTCAGGCTAGATTATACTACCAGGAAAGTGGGAGAGGTTGCTGTTCTCTATAAAACCACCCTAAATGTTACTCTAGACAACCTCCAACCACCCATAGTTAACAAAGCAGAAATTATGATTTCCAAACTAGAAATAAATAAAAACAAATGTATAAACATAGTATTTGTCTATTTTTCCCCAGGTAATAACTCAGGGACCCTAGAAGACACCCTCTACTGGCTATCCAATTCCTACCCCCAAGAGACCATTGTTCTAGGGGACCTCAAAATAGATTGGAACACCTGTACTGCAGAGACCCCAACCACCCACATAAACCTACATGGTTTTGTACAAACTATAACCTCCCCTACTAAGATCAGAAAGCCTAACAATGAAGGAATTATCCTAGACTGGATACTAATTAATATCCCCCACCACATGTACAGATCAGGTACTCTCTCTGAAGATCTAAGTGATCATTTCTTAACATATACTATTAGGTATAAAGTTGAATGTCCACATCTACCCACCTATAAAACAGTAAGAAATAACAAAAACTTCAACCTTAATAAATTCTTAGAACTTAAATGATGCAGTTGATGAATTCTAAAACAACTACCACTAGATGAGGCAGTAACACACTTTAATAACACATTCCTGGCCATCCTTGACAACCATGCACCTGCACGCTCTATTAGAATTAAAAAAAGTTGCCCCCTGGCTCATTAAAGAAACCAAATTAAAGATTATCCAAAGAAATAATGCCTGGCACACCTGGTGCTTCTCTAAAGCCCCTCAAGATCAAATCAAATTTTGACAATATAGGAATGATACAAAAAATCCATATTACTAGACAAAAAAAAAACTATTTCTCCCATCTACAGCAGAAACACTACATCAAGCCACAGAAGTTCTGGGCAAGTATTAACACACTCCTCCACCCAGGGCAATCTACAACTCCAACCCCCTCAGCCCCAACCCAAAAATCGCCAGAGTCCATTGCCAACATCTTCAACAGTTTCTATACAGAAATCATGCAGGCCCTTGCTAGCAAACATAAACCTACTTGTCCTAATGCTGAAACACCTAAACCCAGTGACATTCTCTCTTTTAGCTTCCAAAAAGTTCTGACTTCACTCATTAGACCCCTAATTAAAAAAACTCAAACCAATCATCCTTTCAGCTGATCTCCTCCTTGCAGACTGCCTGCAAAAAGCTGCTGATGTCATAGCATACCTTGTCTCTATTTTGATAAACAGAACTATAACTGAAGCCTCTGTCTGGAAAATATCACATGTCATACCACTCCACGCAGGAGACAGCTCCACTGAGCTGTCAAACTATAGACCAATAGGTATCCTTTCCCTTCTGGCTAAAATTATGGAAAAGTGTATCCATAAACAACTCTTACACTACCTTATTCAACATAATCTTCTGGCCAACTCCCAGCATGGATTTAGACCACAGCACAGTACCACCACAGCCCTCCTCTCCTTTTCTAATGTCATAAATTCCAACTGTAACAACAACAAACTATCTTCTGCCCTGTTTCTCAATCTTTCCAAGGCCTTCGACATGGTTAACCACCAGCTACTCTTACTTACCCTAAATAAAATATCCCTAAACAACCATGCCATACAATAGTTTCATTCTTATCTTAGTGGAAGACAGCAGGCTGTCCTTTGGCAGGACAAACTCTCCACCTTTCTCCCCATTACCCTTGGTGTTCCTCAAGGCTCCATATTAGGTACCCTTCTATTCTCCCTCTTTATCAATGACCTCCACAATGTAATCACAGGTGCAAACTGTAAATAATATGCCGATGACTCCACCCTGATTTGCTCAGCCTCTCCCCCTACAGATCTACTTAGTTTAACCCAGAAAATCTTTAATACAGTGGAAAACTGGATCTCTAATCAACAGCTGATATTAAACCCTAGTAAAACAAAGCTATTGCTCCTCTCACCTACTCACAAATCCTCTCAACTTTTGTTTACTATAACATCTAACAACGGGACCATAATCTCACCAGATATGTATACCAAACTCCTGGGTGTTATAATAGACAACAACCTCAAATATGATATGCACATAAACCAAACTATTAAAACCATTAATAAAAAACTTGGCTCCCTATACAAAAACAAACCTTTTCTCACCCCTCTAGCTAGGACTGTCATTGGCCGTACCCATCTGCTTTCACCTCTACTCTATGCCTCACAAATACTCACTAATTTGAACAAAACTGATCTCAGCAAACTCTCTAGCTGCTACAATCAAATTGCCAGGTTTGCCGCAGGAACTCCCTACAGGACACACCATTGTCAAAACCTAAACCTCTTAGGATGGCTGGAACTCCCCAGGCTAATTCAATATAATAAACTTACTGTAGCATTCAAGGTTATTAACCATCCAGAAAAAATGCCCTCCCTTAAAAATGTTATCCATCCATTCAAAAACACTAGGCCACTTCATTCCACTACAAAACATTTGGTTCGGTCTGTTAAATCTAACAACCTATCTGGAGAATCTTTGTTTGCAAATTCAGAAGGCAAAACCTGGAATTCGTTCAAATCTGACCTTACTCTGAACCCGTCCCTTAATCAGTTAAAAAAAATCTAACCCAGTATTTTAAAACTCACTGGTTATGCCCTTGCTCTAACCTTGACTAAATCCTCATCTACTTCCATATCCCTGCAATTTTTTATTCACAGAGACTAACCTCTTACACTAAAAGGGTTGAAAAGAGAAACTGTAACATCTTTGTAGATACTCTGTATATAAGCTGCACCTATAGGTTTGATAAGAGAAAATGTAACATATTTGTATATATTTCTGAATGTAAACTGCATTCTTCATAGGCTTGAAATGTGAGACTGTAACTTGTATGTTAACACAATATGTTTGTGCATATACTGTAACTTGCTTGTTTTTATGTTTGTAAGTTTGGAGCTTTTCCTCCAAGGCATCCGCTAAAAATGGACATGTATCCAGTTGGACTATCCCGGTCAACAAATGTAAAATAAAAATAAATAAATAAATGACTTGTATGAAAGCTGGAGGAAAGCTGAACCTCGGGGGAGTAGATAGGAGGAATTTTACATTCACTCTGTCAAAGGCTTTAGAGACATCAATAACCAGATTATATGCAGAGTTGTGATTAGTGGTCGAAAGGGTTAAGAGGGCATCAAAGAGAAGAGTGTGGTCAAAGGTTTGTTCTGTGTGAACCCTGATTGTTCAGTGGAGATAATGGTAGAGATAACAGGTTTAATTCTGTTAGCTAGGATAGAAGCGTGGATCTTCATGTCAAGGTTAATAAGAGTGATGGGCCTATAATTCCAAGGGATTTTAAGATATGAGTTGGGTTTAAGGATAAAAATAATTTTTGAGGCATTTAAGTATAAATCTTTTATTCCATTATGAGTAATGAAGGTAAATAGGTGGAGTAGGAAAATAGATATTTTTTGACTAAAAGCTTTGTAGAATTCTGTGTAAGGCCATCTGGGCCTGGGGCTTTATTGGGCTTAAGCTTGTTGTTAGCCATGACAATTTCTTGCTGGGTAATGGGAGAAGATAGGGTGATTTGTTGTTCAGGGCTAAGTTTAGGGAAAGCTAGCTGGTTCAAAAAAGTTTCTATATCTGATTTATTTGAATGAAGGTCAGGAAAACTATATGAACCCCTATAGACTTTTTCAAAAATACCAATTATATCTTGGTGTTTATGGTAGCTTTTACCTTGGTAGGTTATTTCCATCATACTTGTACAGAGTTGGTTTTGGATGACTGATCTAGCAAGGACAGGTGGGACCACTCCGAGTAGTATGTTAGAGTCCTTATTTCATGGAAATATATTGTTTTTCTGATATAGGATTAAAAGTTGATTGAAGTTGGGTCTCAAGCTTATTAATTTTATTTTTGATAGATGATTCTTGGTAGGACAACCTGTTGTTATAATAAGATGCTTTATTCATGAGAGTGCCTCTGATTGTGGATATAATGGAGGGCCAATAAATGTCAAAGGGTAGTTGGTTGCGTTTGATAGAGGTCAAGGCTTGATCGAGGGTACCTTAAACTTCCTGTGGAATCTCTTTGTTGTTTAATAAGTTAGGGTTAAGTGCCCAGCTGTGGCCTCTATTTTTATAGATGGATCTTTGGACCAGTCAATATTTAGAGTAATCTTAGAGTGGTCCGAGAAGAACCTGGGTTCAGTTTGAAATAGAATGTTATATTTGGGGAGGATATTAGAGACAAGGAAAAAATCCAACCTGGACCATATCTTATGGCAGTGTGAGTGAAATGTGAATTTATTATTGGGGAAGTTATTGGACTGAGAGTTACAGGGATCAAATAAATAGAAGTCATTCTTGAGTTCCATTATGGCTAAAGAAACATGGCTGTTATGCTTCGGTTTAATGTTTGTTCTGTCAGTTAGTGGATCTTGAATAGCATTCCACTCTCCACCTAGAATATAGTAGTGGTTAGGGAAGGAGGAGAGGATTTTGTAAATAGTCATGATAAATTCATGTTGCTTGGTGCAAGGGACATATAAGTTTGATAAGAGAATAGGTTTGTCTAAGTGTGGACAGCAGAATGTTATGTAACACCATCAGCCTTCAGTATCTATGTAATAGATTTTGATTTCTTGGGGTAGTTCTCTTTCACTATTTAGCTACCCCTGAGCTATTCATATTCTTGCCAGAGGCTATGATAAACTTAATCCATTTTTTCTTGAGTGCAGAATTCCATTGTTCTGGTAATAAATGTGTTTCCTGCACTAAAGTTAAGTTGGCTTTAGATTTAAAGACCAAGTGAAAAAATAATTTTCTTTTCTTTTCTATCTGAATCCCCTTAATATTCCATTAATCAATTATCCCCATGGAGCTGGAATACTTTTGGTTGCACTGATGAGGAGAAAGGGGGGAATAGGACAGTAGATACCTTAGTTTGTAGGGACATAGGCATAAATCTCTTCCTGCAATTACCTTGTGCTTAATCACAAACCTACATAGCCCAGAAGAGATATGGAATGTAAGTGGTAGAGATCTGACTTTATAAATACTGAGATGGTTAGTGGGCATGCAAGCTCTAAGCATTGTATTGATAATAGCATGTAATAATAACTTCCTAACAATTCAAATGCAAATCTCTAGCTCTTAGCGTGTTAGGTGAGTTAAAGTAGAGAATAGGGACTGGACGTGATTATGGTGGGTCTCACATAAGGTGTAAATGAATATTTAAGTATGGCACAAAATGATGTCATGACCCATGTTGAACTGTGTGAAAGTAATTTGAGTAAAGTCTTCTATTCCATTTTGTGGAGTCACTTCTCTATATATAAACAATATAAACAGTATAATATAACCATAATATTTCAACATGAAATTAAACTAAGAAATAGGTATAGTTGTTAACATTTCATAACTGTCAGTACCTGATAGATCATGCAAAGAAAGGCTGTAAACATTTCATATATATACCAGAGAAATTACACATTTACCATCTATCCAGTTCAAATTTCCAGTTAGTACTAATTATACTACAGAAACCAAGTTAATAGCATCAAGCAGAAAACATACAGTAGGTAATGACGACAGGTATAATTTTGGCAGCTACCCAGTTCATTTAGAGCGGAACTGTTATAGGTCAGTAGCCTTTTAGTGTTAGTGGGTGAGCCATTATGAACATAGAGTGTATGATTGTTCTGCAACATATTCGTGGGCCATGCCCAAAAAGCAGGAAGGGAAACATATCAGTTTAATAGGATAGGTCTATTATATTTGTGTTTAGCATCTTCTTACAGTATGAAGGCACTATGATATGAATATATCAAGGGCTGTGAGTACGTCTTGCCCATGATAATGTATCCTATGCATTGGAAAGGTTGAGAGCCACTGATAAACATATAATAATACAAAAGCCATGTATATGTAGGAAAGGCAGTGCATTTAACCGTGGACTGCCTTGAAAGTAAAGATATGAGAATTTACTTAGTTTAACATAAGTGGAATCAATTTTTAACCATAGTATAAGGATATGTACAAAAACTGAGAGGGTTAAGCCATGTTAAATATGATACAGTAGTATAACTAAACATCCTGGATGTAGCCTGTAAAGTCTACAGAAAACTAACAACAAACCACATAGTATGTAGTTAGCTGTAGGGCTGCATACAGAGTTGGTATGAGGTCCTGTGTATAAGCATCAGCAGTATTGATCCTAGAGAAAGTAAAATAGCAGCAATAGTCCAAGGATCCTGGGAAAAAAACAGAATCAATTATTCTTGAGGAGATTTCCTCCCTCAAATCTCATTTGAGGGTGATTCTTTACTTAGAAGTGAGGCAGGAACTAGAAAAAAAAAACGATCATTTTAACTTTCATTCTGTAAACCATGTTTTTAAGGCTGGAGGCCTTTAAGAGAGTGTTGCAGACTGGGCAGGGAGGTCAGAGTTGAAACTAACTGTTTGTGTGCCTACTCAGGGATGTAGAATCACGGAGATCATGGTATGGAGCAGATTAGCAGTTCCCACATGGAAAGAAGCACTTCAGACATCCATAAAGCTGCTGTTTTGCCATGGTAAGTGCTGGAATTAATATTTAAGCATTAAAATCACTGATTATAAAGTCAGAATGCAGTGATTCATGTTTCTGAAATATGTAAGTAATAAACAGTTATTAAATTCATCATTTTGGTGTATTAGCTTCAGGAACAGTTTTAAAGACATTGAGAAAGGTTGACTTAGCTTCTTTTACACTGGAGATTGTATATTTGGAGCCTTGTTATTGAAAAGAAAGGGTATGAGGATATTTCATCTAAAACTTCACTTGATTCTGTATCAGGTAGGCACAGAAGTGGGATAGTTTCTGCCTTTCTTGTTTAATTTGTAGTGACAAGTCTTGATTAAAAAAGATTTTAGCTCCATTCCAGGTAACTGATTTCTTTTTTTTTTTGCCAAAGCAAGTATTTTGCTAACATCTTGGTAATTAAGAAGTTTGACATAGACTAGTCATGGTCTGGTAGAATCCAAAGGGGGCGAAGAGCTCTGTGGGCTCTCTCAATGACTATTTGTCTAGCTTTAGCTGTGTTATCTAGCAGTATAGAAAAAATTTTGAAAATTGTATTTAGCAAGCTAGACTGATCCATGCCTTTCGGAAAACCCGTTAAGATAATGTTGTTACATCTGTATCTTGCTTCGAGGTCCAGTATTTTTTGCTGTAGTTCCTGTATGTATTTTACATTTGAAGAAGATTCTTTCTGTAGTGTTTCAATTTAAATTTCATTGTCCAGTACTTTAGCTTCTGTTTTTTCAACCCTAGTTATGATCTGGTTGATGGATTCTCCGAAGGTTATTAACTGGTCCAAAATGTTTCGGACAGCTAGTTGTAAAGGTTGTAGTATTATTATAAGTTCCTCTAGGTTTGAAAGTTCAGTTTTGTTCTTACTGGGCATTTTACTAGATTCTTGCTGCTTACCCGTTCTGGATCTTTTGGGTAAAGTGTCTTTTTCTGGAGAAGCAATCAGTGAAAATTTAGTTTTAGAAGTTTGTGTGTCCATAAAGTCAGCATCAATCAGCATTTTTGTCTTCTTTGTGTTATTTTAAACTGACGAATGTTGCAGTAGCAAGCACATGGCAAAGAGCATGCAGTGCACATGTACTGAAGATCCCACAGGATCCAAGGTAATCTGCTGATTTTCCAAGTACTACTTCCAGTCTCAAGTAGCTGAATAGCTTGTATGTGTAGAGTAAGTTATCAGGTTGGTAATTTTAAGCTGAAAAAACAATTTCTCTACCTTAGAAGTTAGAGATTAGTGTTAGCTTTGAGAGAGCTTAGAAACAGCAGTGTCTATAGGACGGCGGACATTTTAGTCTCTCCTTACATCTCAGATTTCTATTCCAGGAAGGTAAGGAGTTACAAAGAGAAGGTTCAAACTTGCTGGTCTTTGTGTAAAAAAAAAAAAAAAAAAAAAAAACAGTGGGACATTTATATGGAGGCAGCACCAGGAGATTTTAATATTTTAAGTTAATTAAGGAGACATATATTTTGGGATAGACATGCTTATCTAAAGGTTTAGAAAAGGAAGGTGAATATTTAGATAACTGGAATCAAAGGATTTCAGTTTTATTGGAGAACAGATCTCCTGGCTAACCCCACTATATTGTTACCATCAGTAATTGTGTCATATTCAATTTCAACCATGAGAATCTCGCAGCTCACAGAGCCTACAGTTCTTAAAGTCGATCTGTGCAAGCATTTAACTGTCAATGAAAAAAATGCTGTCTGTTTGGCTGTGTTTCAAAACAGGATAGCAAATACACTTTTTTCCTGCATTGGTTTATTGGCTGCTATTTCTGCTGTCACTTCCACCACCTCTAATTATATTTCTCTTAGGGGAATGCAAGGTATAGCAATCAGTTAAGCAATAACATTACTTAGAATTGTAGGAGCCTTCCTAGCCTTACATGTTGCTCAGATGCTGCCCTAAATAGCCAGATACCCACAGTCAGCAACAACGAATGGGTAGGAAGAAAGCTAGTGAAGAAAATTTGTTTTAAAAAACATTTCCTATAAAATCCATGGGTATGCAAAATGCGGTTGCTAATTGTAGGTGTCACCACTGCCACACCTAGTTTATACAGCCAACATGGGCAACATGACTAGATAATAAATTTAAAATGCCATTTTAAATTACATTGCAATTTTAATGAAGTGTCTGCTGCATCAGTGTATGCAGGAGTTAGTTTATTTTTTTTAACATCTGTCTCTCATTTGACTACTTGGAGAATCTTAGAACAAAAATGAGACTTTAACTAAAGTGAACATTTAAATTACTTAATACTTTGTAAGAAATTATTTAGGGCAGATGTGTAGCCAGCAGGGGCAGCTTCTGAATTCAAAGCAAGGTGGGGACTACAGGAAGGAAAAGACTGGGCCAGGCTTACTAGAATGGGATGTGTCTACATCATGGTAATGCCAGCCTTGGGAATGGTTGCAATTTAAAGCAAATACCTGGTCATACAGCATTCTGTATGCTAACTAGCTATCTTGTATAGTAGATTTAGTGTTCAGACTCAATGTCAGAGTTAGTTCAAAAAAGAGGCTATAGTACAGATGTATGAGATTACTGTATAGGAGCCACTAGGAAACCTCAACTACTGAGCCCCAGATGCACAAAACTACTTATTGGAGTATGATCAGAATGCTTACATTCTCACAGGTTGTAATGACATGTAAATGCCAGCAAAAAGGACTAAGCCCTCTTCTATCCTCACCACTTAATTTTACTATATTCAGTCAGAGGTAATTCCAGTTTAGAGGAAGAAATATCTTTTTAATATGAGAAAAAAATCATCTTTTCTACAATGGGCTACCGGGTTTGAGCTATCACTTGTCAGAGCATCTTGTCGGTGTAGGATTTTTACTCCTTACTTTTTCAAGAGAAAATTTGATTTTATTAGTGTGCCCAGTGTTGGAGGGATAGTTATGAGTGAGATGTATTGACTAATGGCCTGAATACTCCTCAAGCAGTCCAGTATAGAACTTAAAGGTCTGCTACTTCCAGCTCTCTGAGGCCAGGGCATACAACACACCATTATACAGGTGACAGTCTACTCATTATATTCTGTATTACAAGCTATCCAAGTCACTGCTTAATTTCTTCCTGCACTTTCTCTTCAGATAATTAATTACAGTAATATTTGCTTTATGATTATTATTATTATTTTCTTCTGAGAGTAGATTTATACTTACTTGGCTCAATTAATTCAAGTCCTGCTTGAACTAGATATTAGTACCTTGTTGTTACTAGTAATGTGAACTTGAGTTAAAAATTTGCTTAGTGAATCCTAAGGAGTTTGGGACAAATTCATATTGTTCAAACTTACCCCAAATGTCTTGATTAATAAGTACATAAATGGTTAGGTAAAGTTGTGCATAAATTGTTTTCTGGAAGAATCTCCTATTTTATATATCATGCACGTAAAAGCATAATATTTCCTCTTACTGGGGACTCAAACCAAAGACCTTGAGCATACCAAACTGGTGTTACTGTTGTTGGACCAACAAGGGCCTCTGTATAGATCAGTGGACAGTTTTCCTATAGGAGTGTGTGCTTTTAGATAGGACAACTCCAGCATAGTAATTAGGGTCAGTTACAAATACAAAAATCCAGAGAAATCCCTCTGCTTTTTCACTGTTAGAATCATTGAAGTGAAAGGATAGTAAAGGCTGTCATTTAGGACTTAAACCCAAGATCTCTAGAATACTGTGTTGGTGTCACTATACAGCCTGTATTTAGAATTTGAACCCAAGACCTTCAGCATTTTATGCTGGTGTCACTGCAACTGGATCAACAAGAGTCTTGAGAGTTAGGTGTTGATTTTTTTCTTAAGAGCTTAATCCTTTCATCTAGGAAACCTCCAGAATGGTGACTAAGATCAAGTTGTATACACACACACACACACACACACACACACACACACACACACACACACACGCACACACACACACACACACACACACACACACACACACACACACACACACACACACACACACACACACACACACGCAAACACATATGCACTTCCATTCACAAGCACACAGTAATCCCTCTGCTTAGGCACTGTTAAAATCAAACATGTGAAAGAATAATTAGGACTCAAACCCATAATCTCCAACAGACAGTGTAGTGTCAATGTTGCTGCACCAAAAGCTGACCTGGGACAGATGGGTGTTAAGTTTTGCCTTAAGAGCTTTATCACCTCAGCTGATAAACCCACAGAGTGGTCATTAAGGTCAAGTCACAAAACACAAACATGCTAAAACAAAGACAGAGAAAGCCCCTGTGTAGGCACTGTTAGAATGTGTTTATATCACGTTATCGAAAGATGAAAATAGCGAACGCTATTTCATCGGCCCCAAAACATCTAAACATGAAAGTAGCGAACATTCAGAACAGCGAATATTTTCCCATGGAAACAATTTGCTGCTCCAAAACACATACACACAACACAAGCACATCAAACAAACAACAACCACGCACATACACTTAAATTTCTACATCTACCACTATACTAAACTAAACATACACTATTATTTACCCACTCACCTTAACCCAAACCCTAACCCTAAGGTCCGTCACTATTGCACTCTCACCTAACCCGCACCCTAACCCTAACTCACTTAAACCGCCCCTAACCCTAAAGTCTGTCAGTATTGCACGCACGCCTAACCCGCGCCCTAACCCTAACTCACTTAACCCGCCCCTAACCCTAACGTACAAACAATCGCACACTTACCTGAACCCAACCCGTAACTTTCCACCACAGCGCTAAGAATAACAAAGCCATAGAAATGGCCAACCAAATTCTTTCCCGAGGAAAGAATTTGCTGTTCTGCAGCTTTGCTATTCTTAGCATTCGCTGAATAGTGTTCAATATCAGAACATTCAAAGTTTTAATACTTTGGTGTTCTGATATAGACCCATTAGAATTATAGAAGTGAAATGATAATATTAGCTCTCATTTGGGACTCAAACCCAAGACCTCCAGTATACCATGCTGGTGTCAATGTTGCTGAACAAATACGAAACCCTGGACAGATAAGTGTCAGGTTTACCCTTAAGATTTTATTCTTTCAGCTAGGAACACCCATGCATGGTGATTATTTTTAAATATGTTAACCTATATTATGATCTTTAATAACTCTGCATTTTAAAACTTGATTTAACATTACTTTTTCAGATTAATTAGGCATATGACAATGCCCAAGAAGGTAAAAACAAGTAGGGGATGTACAGGAGTTCATCAGAGTGATTCAGAGTAACAAAGAAATTGATGAAAATTTTAGTCAGAATGCATCTACAGAGAGTCAGATGTTAATATAATAGTGCCTAGAGATCTTATATATTTATAACTTCTTTCCAGAAAAAGTACCGTTATTACGAGATGTGCGTAGCCAGATGTGTACGTTATTAAAGAAAGTTGTAAAAAAAACACTTATTGACCATCATATGATGTAACAAAACCTAAACATTTAAGAGATTTTGTAAAGCCTTACAAAACTGTGCCTTGTGAAGCAAATTTGTCTTGCAATCATTTGCTGTTTTCTTTAATTAGAAGAAATGACATTTTATGTCAAAGTGGTAGCTGTGGAATAAAACAATATCAGATGGGAGCCCCTTTATAGAGGCAGTCAAGGGCTCATTCACAATGAACCTTTTAACAGTACTATTAAGCTAGAAGAGTATACTCTGGGATGATCACTAGGGGAAGGAAGTAATATAAAAAGTTCTTATAGTGCCTTAGAATTCAGCAGGTCATTCTGGGGCCATCATTTATACAAGGGAGCAAAACATGTAAGAGATAGATCCAGAAAATGGTCTTTGTTCTCCTCAGTGTTTGCCTAGAAAGGAAATAAAACTGAAAAGGAACCTAGCAGGTGGCAGTTCTCTGCCAGAAAAAGGATATATATATCAAAGTATGACAGAAGTATTTACATGACTGTCTTTGTAGGAAAAATGTCAGATATACTTTTATTAGGGCAGTAGGTGTCAAAAATAGGTATACAGAGATTAAACGTATGAAGTAGGTGAATAAAAGAATATCCTGCTTACCCAGGGCTAAATATATTGGACATAAAAGTAAACATATTGAAAAAGTACTAACCGGATCTCAGACATATGACTGTATGGTGATCCACGATAAAGGTAACAAAATGGTGGACATTCCTATTAAGCCTATGGAAAATATTGATGAGTCAATAAGTCATGTTTGTTCTGATAACAGGGTGAGTCTCACGTTCAGCAAAATTTTATTCTCACTGAGATTTTTCAGTTATAAATTTACATTAATTTAATACTTGTGTACATGAATATAGTCTCAAGAAAAAAATATATACAAAATAAAATTAACTGGGGGAAACAGTACATATTCACTCTATGTTTTCATCGGATGTGCTACACTTTAACTAAGTTGTGAGCAGATGCCTAAGTAACAAGTTGGAAGTTGCAATTTTGGTTTCCACAGCAAAAAACTCGACAATTACTCTTTGAATACTTATCTCAAGATTGTCCATAAGTTGGGAAATGAATGAGATTAATTGCAAGTGATTACCAGGTCTCAAAATCCTAATAATCATTTTATATGAAGAGTGTAATGCAATGTACTTCTTTTTCAGAGTCATTAGGTTTGTTTACATGCTACTATGTCTACAGAGGTATACTGGAACTAATCCATGAATACATTTGTATTTTATTTGTTATAAAATTTACTTTTAGCTTCATAACTGTAAATATAAGAGCATGTTACAGAAGTCCCTTTATTAATATGAATCGGCATGTTGATTTATTGAGTAGTTTAGACAGTGTATTGACATGGGCATCTGCCATATTACTGGCTAATTTCACTGATCCAAACGTTGACTGGGAAAATTAGCACATTCTCACTATGTATCTAAATTTTTATATATACTGAATGTGAAATGCTTTAATCGGTTTCCCCATAGTCTTCTTTTTTAGAAACTTGGTTACCAATCTGAACGGCATCAAGCCATTTGATTTATCTAACAGTAAATTATTGAAATTGCATCTTTAAGACCATTCACCAGCACATCTAGAATAAACAAACCTACTGTGGCAGAATGTGAGGGAAATAGAAGTAGCACTGTGAATGCTGAGTGGCAGTATATAAGCACAAATCATTCATCTAGCTATTGCTGGAACTGTTTAAAAAACAATTTGTGTATGTTCTTTAGAAAAATAGTGCTAAAACATTTGCATGATAGCTGAATACAAAGTGTAATATTTGTCATTTAGGAAAGAAATGATATAAGTTCAAACTGCAGTTTGTACTAGCAATAAGAAATGAAGTTTGGAACAAACTAAGTTGTCCCGGGACATCTTCATGGGGGGAGGTTAGGTTAATATTAAGGGGATTTAAGTGGGTTGGGGACGTGAAAGAGTTAAGTGGAGGCAGGGATGGTTGGAAGGAAGTGAGACAATGATGGGAAGGGGCTTAAGAGGTTTAGTCTAGTGTAGCTGGGTTAAGCAGTCACATTTTGGCGTGAACTTGCTACACTGCAGGTTTATGTCCGAGATGACTGGTAGGTGCTGGTGTTGTCAGGTAGGCCATGGTTTAACTACATGTGTCTCTGGAAGAGTTGGGTAAAGCTGGGTGTAGAAGTGTTTTTTTTTTTTCCTTGACTTGTATAGAGAGAAAGTTTTGTTGTCTGCGGGAATGAGCGCATGACAGAAGGGTAGGCAATGTGTACTTAGTTGAAGTGGTTCGGCTTGCAATTAGAATTTCAGCATATTGGTATATTTGTCCAATTAGAAACTCATACTGGTAACCTTTTCCAGGGGGCCTTGTTGTCAGTAGGATAAAGACTTTTAGTCACAGTAGCAGGATAAAGTAAATTTGGCGATTACTTGCTGGTTGATTAGTTCCATTGTCATTGGTAGGTGGTTGTAGGCTGTTTAGGTGAGGAGCTTGGTATCCTTAGTATCTCTGCTGGACTTGAGATCGATGGGAGTGGGTAGTCTACCACCTTCATTTGCGGTATTTTAGCAGCTAAAGCTCGGAATAGCCTTTCATGGGCTTGAATGAGTTTGAGTAGCATCTGTCACTGTGCATGCATGTTATGCTAACAGGCAGTTGAGTGAGCAACTTTTCTGTTGAATGGACTTTTGAACTGCATTACAGGAGTGCCTCTTCACTTCAAAAAAAAAAAAAGTTACAGGCAGATGTGGTACTGATGTTAGAGGCCATCAGTTAATTTATTTATTTATTTTCTCCCTGAATAACGCAGCTCCAATGAGTAATGGCCACTCTCAGGGCACGTGCATTAAACTTTATTGGGGGAAGGCGAGTTTGTTTGCTCATCTACATTACAGTTGGCTGTCATATCTCAGAAAACAGTGCATTTGCTTGCTTTCTCGGACTTGGGGTGTATCTGGGTGTCAGTGCGGTTGGCTCGCATGCTCTGTCTCCTGGGTGCTTTTCCTGATTTAATAAAAAATAAAATAAAAAAGGGAAAAATTATGCAGAAAAGGTATATACAGATTGGGTACAGCAATGAATGTGAGTCTCTGGGTGAATGTCCATCTTTGGTCGAAGGGTAGGATGGGATGGGCAATCAGGACTGAATGTTCGTGGTGTGTACGTGGTAGAGGAGTTTGTCTTGTGGCATTTTGTTTATGGGAGTATTCACTTTATTTTGTAGTGGCACCTCCTGTATCCGCTGAGTTTGTTTAGAGCATGTTTTTGGTTATGTGGCTCAGGGCTTGGCCAGCCCTTTGTTTTGCTTTGTACTTGATGGGTTCAGCTTGTGACTTGGTTTTGTTGCCTGCAGTGCAGATCTTCATTGTAGTGGTTGAGATGTTGGAGGTTTGATTGTCACCTCGTGAGGTCTTTTGGATTGTGTACAGCTTTCTGGCACTGTTTCATGTTGAGTTGTAGGCTTGGGTGTGCTGAAGAGGGGGAGGACGCATGCCTGTCAACTGTACAGATTTTCATAGTGTCCAGATTTTTGGTGCTGGCTATGTGGCATGGTGGTTCTGTGCATGTGCATGCACTTAGACATTGTATAAATAATCAGCCTGATTTTGTTGCATTGCTTTCATGAGGTGTTTGTTTCCTGGGCTTTCCTTGTGTCTGCTTGGTACCTGGTGATGGTGGGTTTCACAGGCTCGGAGGCATATTTCCCTCGGCGCGTGCATGGTTGAGTCTGGTGGTAGCTGTGAATGTCAGGTATGGAAGCTGAATGTTGGTGCTCTTCTTTGGGAGTGATTCCTACAGTGCAGTTGGGTTTCAGCATTTACCAAGGTGTTTTTCAATTTTGGAGTTGGGCTGACATTTTATTTTGTGGGAGTGGCATGTAAAGAGGTCCTTGTGGTGGGCCTTGTTTGAAGACAATGCCTCTTGGCTGTGCAGACTTTTGCAGATTGGCCAGATTTCCCTCATGTTTTAGGGTTCATTTTAGTACGGTGTGGTTGCTGGCAATTTAGTGGAGAAGCATTCAGGACTGCAGTTAGGGAATGACGACAGAGTATGGCAGACATCTGTGTGGTGGGCTTCATTCCCATTGGGAAATTCAGACTGTTGCAAAACCTGTTGTTCAGTACACTTTCTAAGGTTGAAGTTCTTTCTCTGGGAGGCTTCGCAGGTGTAGAGTAACGGCCATGGGCCGTGCAGGTGCATAGTGGGATCAATGGTTGGGGGGCAGTGTGTTGTGCTGCTTTCCTCATTGGCAGCAGTTTAGATAGGAAAAAGAATGAAGGAAAGCAGTTTTTTGCTCACTCGGGCTGGTGTGGCTGCCGCCATGCTTTTTGACCCGTTAGTCAGGCACGTGAAGTAGCATCTCAGTGGACCAGTGAGTGGTTTTGTGGGCTTACAATGAGTTGGCAAGGCTGATAACTGACAGCCATTCAGGTCAGCTGTTGACTGTGTAGGAATCCTTGTGTTGGTGAATGGGCAGGCATAAATGAGGGCAATGTAGAAGACGGATATGAAGACAGTTCCGGCATAGTAGGAGCAATAGGTTCATTTAGATATTTTATTGGTGCATGTAACTCCGAACGACTTGGAGAAGGAGGCATCACTGCCATTGGAGCGGTGCTGTGCTGAGCAACATTGAGGATTGCACTATACTAATTCATGAACTTTAAGCATAGTTGACTTGGTTCAGGGGTCCATTCCCTTCAGGGTGTTGGGAAACCCAAAGGTTTAAAAAAAAAAAATACTGTCAGACATGTCAGGTTCAGACTTCTGTTTGCTGCAGTATGTATAGTTCACTGCACATGCGTTTATGACCTTATAAGAGAAGTTCAATCAAGATAATAACAACCATGTTTTAAGAAACTCTTATTCAGTGCCATAGGGGTTCATTTTGAAGGACTAATCCCTCTAAGGGTACAAGGATTTTTAATAGCTCCTCAAAGCACCTGCTTTCCTTGGCGCAAAGGTTGTGGACAGAACCAAGTCTACTGGAGGTCCTTCTAGGAGGTGTTGCCAGCAAAAAAATGGTTTGGGAGTAAGCTGCCAGTGAGAACTTTATTTAAGGGATGTTTCAGCATGTAAGTTTGCTGTTTTATTTTGTTTTGCGATACTAGATTTGTTAGTTGGGTGCAAGGTGTGGTAAATGAGTAACAGTTGTCAGCAGTTAGTGCTTTAACTTGATGAATGCACCTTTTCAAGATGGTTCTGTTAGGGCAAATATATTTGTGAACTTGCAAAAAAAAAAAATGGTGAGTTTATAGTTGAAAAGGGATTGGTTCAGTCCTAATGTTTGGTTCAGTCCTAATGTTCAGTTTAACAGCTCATTTTATATCTGTTGAATTTACACTTGTGGGCAGTAATTCTTTATTATTTCAGGAGCTCTTAGGGTATCATTTAAAGCTTATGGTTTGGAGGCTTGGAGTGGGTAGTGTGACAGCCTGGGATGGTGGAGCAGGACCTCTGTGTTGAAGGAGCTTATTGACTGTTGGAGGGGTTCAGATCTTTGGATTGAAGAGGGGTGGTGCTCACAACTTGTCAGATGCCTGCATAGTGATGGCAATGGGAGGTGCATGGGTGATTACGTGTTGAGGGGTATGTTGCTCTGCTTTGCTGGTGGGAGGGGGAGAATAAGTTACGGTAGCAAATGTTGGGGGGTGGTTACTTGCCATGCCTCACTCCTTATCACCAAAGGGTTTGCGAAATCTTCCCCACCCCTTTCCTTGCCTCTATTGGCACTGTGCCTTTATTGGTACTACCATGGAGCATATGTATCAAAAACGCACTGTTCCTCAACCTACAAGTAGTGAATAAGCAGACTCATTTAGGTATTTTAAGAAGTTTTAATTCGCCTTTGTCACATTCTGTACAATTGTCTGTGTTATGTGGATTTCTACCTCAGAAAATATTTATTGCTAGGTCATAGTGTCTCATGCTGGAGCAACTGGACCATACAAATAAGTTTTATTAATGTCAAAAAAAAAGTTGAATGTTTTCTTTCTATGGCATGAATAGTACGGCTTGGAAGAGGATCATTTGAGACTTCAGCTGTGGGTGACTACTGTTCGGCGCTTTTGTTGAATTTCTGTTGTGGCATCGTAGTGCTGGGGGAAGTTCCAGGGGCCGCAGCATATGCTATAGGAAAACGTAGTTGCAAAATTGTATAGGACAATAGTTAAAGGTGTGAAGATGTTTTGGCAGGTGTGTTATGTATTGTATATTTACACCTCCTTTCTTTCTTACAGATGGGGTTTTTTTTGGAACACTGCTGCTATAATTTGGAATAGGTGGGTATAAGGTAGAGCCTTCTCTTTATATATTAGAGGATTTACTTTTCTCCTTTTCTTTGTAGATGGTGGTGTGCTGAGTACTGGTTGTGGCGTTACACAGGGAATTTGCAGATGATGGAAGCAGTGGTGAGCGAAGAGGTTACACACGGGAAGCACGAGGTGGCAACAGTTACTGACTGAAATTGCTGAAGGGCAGAAGGCATCATGCGGTGGCCTGGAAAAGGCATCTAAAAGAGGGGGTTTTGGAATGCTGTGGCTGTAGTTTGGAATAGGTGGGTATAAGATGGAGCCTTCTCCTTACATATTAGAGGATTTACTTTTGTCCTTTTCTTTGTAGATGATGGTGTGATGAGTTCCAGTGGTGAGATAGAGAGCGTTCCCAGATGATCATGCTTTGGTGTTGAATAAGCGGTAGGGTCACTGGACAACACTGAGGTGGCAGATGAGATGTGCAGAGTGGATTTTACTTGGTGGGCTAAAGGAATGTGGACTTGACTGGCAAGATTGAAGGCTGAGGAATGTGGCAGCTGATGGAGGGGATGAAAGAAGTCTGGTTTTCCAGCGATGCAGCTGAATATGTACTCACAAGGTAATGTCTTGTTTGCTTGAAATTGTTGGGGAGTATCAGAATTGAACTTCACATTGTATTGTTAGCTGGGGTCTTCCTTGCTAGGGGTTGGGTAGTGTTGGTAAGCATTAGGTAATTGCCAAGGGCTGGTAATGTCCGAGTAATTATTGTACACCAAACAATGTTTGGCTTGACCCTTCCCTTTATGGGAAGTGGATTGAACAATTTTGAGTAGAAGGGAGGAGGAACAGCCTGGTCAGGCTGGATGGAGGAGAGGAGGGATAGGCTTGCCCTCTTCTGTTCCCCCTCTGATGTCTGGATGTTCATTTCAAGGATCTGGGGAAAGGAAATGAGTAGTTGGAGGAAGCTTTCTGAATAGATATGCAAGCTGAGGTAAGGATGGTGTTTATTTGGTGGATGGTAATTCAATGAATGGTGTATGAAGTGAGTTGGGACGCTGCTTCATAAGTAAAGTAAGTGAGCAGAGGTATGGACCCTGCTTGTTGGGCAGGGTGAGTAGGTGCACTACCCTGATTAACATTACAGTGAATGGTGTATGAAGTGAGATGGTATGCTGCTTCATAAGTAAAGTGAGTAGAGGTATGGACACTGCTTACTGGGGCAGAGTGAGTAGATACGCTGCCCTGTTTAACATTACAAGGATGTTATGCTGTATTTATTATCAATTATATCATGAATAGTTGTAATTAATAAAGTTGGTGATTTAAGCTATGTTATGGAAATCTAATAAAGGTCATCAAATGTCATTTGGAGTGATGTGTGTTATTGAAGGGGACCGGGATAAATATTTCTGCATCTTTGTGATTGCCAAGAATAAAGAGGATTGATTAGGACACAGAAAAAAGGCACACGTTAAATGATGTACATTATTAGCATTGCCCACTGCAGATGTCTGCCTACATAACTGTTTTATACTTTAAACAATAGAAGTGGTTAAATATAATTCTCTACATTTCTATACACAATATGTACTAATTAGATCAAATGCCTTTGTTGTATGCCAGCTCTGTGGTGCAAAGGGATAAAGACTTGCCTACAACCCAGATGACCCAGGAGCAAACCAGGTACTTTGAGAACAGATGAAGATGAATACATGATGCTGGTTCACACCACCTGGGGAAAAGAACGTTGCATGACCCATTGCACCGCTAACAATTTTCTGAGATAACGATTTATGGCACATAACATGGTGGGTCAGAAACGTCCTTGGCTCTATTTAGCAGTGGATGTGCAGTGATACGTGTGTATGGGGAAAGGCAATACAGACCATTGGAAAACAAGAAAGTACATTATCCAGTAAGTGTTGCGTTAAGATCTAGAAATTGCCTGGGTGGCACTAAAGTGACATCCTCAGGCCTTTGTAACAATGGTCTGTCTACTGACTAGATGCAACAGTAAGGATGGTACAAGGCATAGTAACAAGCAAACACCATTGCTGTCTGGATGACAGCTATCTGTGGACAGCTGTTGCCATAACAATCAATCTCAGAGAAGCAGTTTATAATAGAGAACACATATGTCCAAGACCTATTGGAGATGGCTTCTTATAGTCAGGCATTGAAGAAAAAAGCTCATAAAAAAAAAAAAAAAATCTTAGCTGCAGCATAACATATAATATTTTGAGGACCTGTTCTGCATATCACTACTAATCTTTTTTTCTGGACAACAAATTAAATTAATTATGTGTCCTGGTCCACTTCAATAAACACATAACACCGAATGACATTTGACGACCTTTATTAAACATCCATAAACATGATTGTTAACCAATGGTTATTAATTTCAACCAAATATGACAAGTGATAATAACATTCATGAAGGAAAACATAAAGTAAATAACCATAAGGACAGCAGAACCACTCACCCTTGAATAAGCAGCATCCCCCACTTGCTCACTTATCCTTGCACTAACTAGGCAGAGTTACACCATTCACCTTCAGTTTATTGAGTCACACTACCAACCAAATAAGCAGCTCTGCTTGCTTATTAACTTATGTGACAGAGCATCTTCTCACTTTCTGCCAAATTATTGAATCGCACATCCAATACCAGAGGGGGAACAGAAGAGGGCAAGCCTGTCCCTCTTCTCCACTCACAAGCCTGACCAGGCTGTTCCCCCTCTCTCAGACCAAACTTCCCATAATCTAACCACCAGTTAGGCACTAGGTCAAACATCATTCAGTGTACCCATCCTTCCTAACCAAGCTGGATCAAATTCATTACCAACTAACCCTATATATAACTAACGAAAACAGCCAAGTACCTAACAGCTGAAGACAAACCACTGACCCCTCTCCTATGCTAAAGTAGCAAAACATAACCTCATCACCTATCATAACTACAGCCATGATATAAGTAAACCATAGCACCTGACCAATGGAAGCCTTGCAATGATATCAAGAGCATTACCCGCCACTGGACCCACTACTAAGTCCACTGCCACTAAAGCCATGCCGAGGCAATTGCATGCCACCCTGCCACATTGCAACCCTATTTTACCACCCAATGAAAACAAATTTTTTTTTGCTGTCCAATGAATGTAGATACCCATCTTAAATCTCTTTTTTAAATTTCATTTAATAAAATGCTGCCATCACACCACTTACCCATTATAAACAATAAGACACTTAAACCACCATCATGGCTGGTAGCAGTACGAGCCCAAAAACACCACCAACAATAAACCAGTTCAAGCAAAATTAACCAACACAATATACCAACAAACTAGAGAATGCCCAATGCCACCAGGTCTCCCAAGGTCTGTGACCCACTGATATTGTCCAGAATAGTGAATCAACCCAGCCCAGTCTCCTGCAACTGCAGCAACTCAAAGCTAAATCCTCCCATCATCTAACTCACAAGCCTAACTTACGCAATGCAACCTGTTAATCCCCTACCCCTGAAGTCTGCAACAATATCTGACCCATTCCAAAGAAGACCCCTGTTACCCATAAAATAGTGTAAAATTCAACCCTGTCACTCTCCATACAAGATCAAACCAAAACAAGCCATTACTTTGTGACTGCAGGGAAGAAAACACAACAACAACAACTCCAATTTCAGGTGCACTGCTGGAAACCCATGACCTCCTCATACCACTACATCAGCCGAAACCCTCCTCAGTTTCTTCATTCACCTGTCCAGTCCACATTTTTTCAGTCATCCAAGTAATACCAACTCTGCATGTTCCCGACTGCACTCAAATTGATCTGTAAAAGAAACACTGTAAATACTCCACCAACACATAATCCAAATTCTTAATGACCATTATACCCCACCAAGGGCATATCCCATTCATCAACTGCATAAAATGCAGACACTACCAGATGCAAAACACCCCTGAAAATTAAATGTCATACCAAAGAGCCCCATAAAATTACTTACCAACTCCCAAAGAAACGGCACAACAGATACCCCTCCAAAATAAAACAAGGTCTTATTTTATAGATAAAATTATAACTCTTCAACCAACGCAGGAGATCTCAACAAAATTAATGATTAGCAAAAGAAAGATTAAAACCATCCACAATCCTGCCATGCAGCCGTTTACAAAAAAACAGAGGTACAAATTCCCTACGGCTCCACCTACATGCCCTTAGGACAGGAAAACATTCACCCTTGTCCGTCTTAACAAAGAGCAACATGCACTGCACTCTGGATTGTGAACTCTCACTTACTTGAACATGGCTAGGTTATGAAAACCCTTATAACCATTAGTCTGGAAACCTCCCCAAGTACAGAATAATGTAAACTTGTCACCATGCAGTTTACCACGCCTCAACCCAGCCTCCCCCTGCAGCATACCTTATCTTCAACATAAAATTAAGCAATCACCATAACTGAAACATTGAAAAATAACCAACTTAAGGGCCGTAAAACCATTAACCTAGTAATATTTTATGTCTATGGTAGCTGTGAGTCCATCCAGGACCTCACTATGCACCACTCAAGAAACCAGGGCATGCATTGAAGCAGCCTCCATCCTCTTTTGAGACCCCTTCATTCAGGTCACCAACCGATGCCCACTCCAGTTCCATACCTCCGTGATCTGCAAAAGAAAAACAAGTTGAGCCACCTTTACAAAATTGTACAAAGTTGAACTTCTATCCCTATCTCTTGTGACTACGCATTAAGCACCTTATCACTATGATCCCCCTTAATGTCAACCATCACCTCAATATGAATAAATTAAATACGATCAACAAGGTGAATAATATTGTTTCAGTAAGACTATTTCTATAAATAAATTATTACCTTTTAACCATCCTGTAATTTTCATAATTAAAGTTGTAGTGTGCCATTAGTAAGTGCTCCCCTCTTACCCAATCATTTCACATTATAATCGTCAACTTTCTGCATCCTACAAATGGAAGGAAAACAAGCAGGGTAAGGAAAATAAACCGTTCCTCTCCTTTCCTAGGTTTCTGTTAGAAATATTCCACACCGAATCATGACCACCTACAGCTAAGATGACTAAGTCTCACATCTGACATTTATCAGTTCCTTCTTTAATGAACTACTACACCTACTCATTTAAAGTGTAGGGCTTACCAATTCATTCCCTGCGTGCATACAGTCCTGCAACTCTGCCCCAATGACCCCAAAACAAAGATGGACATCAGTCTCTTTAACTATACTTTTTATGATATTAATTTATATAACTACAATTTTTACATATTTTAACTATCTCCATGACCAAGTAACACTGACAAGACCCTTAGTCTCATATGAAAGCTCTCAGCTAGCTGAAGAATATGCCGCCGGCAGTATGAGTGCAACCTGAGTGGTTGCTGTAATACTGTAAGTTCTTACCATATTACAAACATAACAGTTACTGTATTTGCTGTGACCTATGAAATTCAATTTAAGACTTAAGACCTAAAACCTACGGAATACTACTGCTATAAAATAATTTGAGCTGATGAGTTTCTATTTATGCTACCTTCGTAACCTCAATGATCCCAGAGATATGCTCCTTTTTCTGAAATGTGATGACACTCTCCCTACCCTCAATTGAGTGTCATTTTACATATATATTTGCAGCCTGATTATTCACACAGCCTAAAATGCAAGTATCTAAGCTACAGGTTTGGCTTCTGACATGAGTACTGACAATAGTATGTGTGCTGCAAGATATGGAAAGTTTTATCTTACTAGGTTAACTGGGACCTTCCTGGCAGAAAACATACCTACAGTGCATGCACTGCCGCTATTGTTTCTCCACTTCACCCAAAACTATCCACCACTGTAGAGAACTGTTAACTAACCTCAGAATTTACCTCATGATTAAAATAGTAGCCTCAATCTGTAAATAAATAATTTCATAAATCCGACATTCAAACCACGAAGACATAAATAAAATTCTCAGCAGTAGCCTATGAATCCCAGCCTCCATAACCACTAGTGAGACTTAATTCAAGTACCTTGATATTTAGCAGCTTGGACCAATGATCTAACAAGCAGCAACTCATGTAGTGCTCTACCAGGTAGCAGCACCAAAGCTAGGTGCACTTTATTGTTTTAAAAGACACCTTATTACCAATTCTAAAATTACTCTACCAGTTCTTTCCTCGAACCAGAATTGTTCTATAGTACCATCCCAAGGGGAAAAAAATACTGCAAAATTATTTTCATCATAATACTAGAATTGTTAAATTTGCAACTAAGGCACTGTCTTATAAACACCACTGTGAAGTTCTAATAACTATGCACAATTCCGAAAACATTCTTAACTATATGAACAGTAAGTGTACACTAGCTAACGCCTCACTATCATAATACACAATTAGTTTTAAACGTTATGCCTACTAACAAATATCTACTTCTTTCCAATTGAACATCTGCTTCAATTGCTCCCGGTGTTTATGTAATTGTATAATGGAATATGTCACCATGCAAATCCAGAACCATCTTATTATGTTGATTTATAGAAAGGAGTACAAAGGCTTTTCTGTAAACTTATCATTTGTCCCTTGCCATGTAACCTAGCCACATTTTAAGCTCATGATTCCAACATGTGCTAAATAGTAATCAAGTTACACTATATGGCACATTGTTAGATATATTCTTATGTGAATAATTAAAACTATTGTAAATAGCCTTTATAAATCGACTTTTGTTATTTTATGTTATCAAGTTTATATCAGTACATATTGTTTTATTTCATGAATATTCTCACTCTTTTATGGTGACCTCCACCATCCTCCTGAAAATAAATAAATATAAATAAATAAACAACTGTATTTAAGATTCCTCCTAACAACCATCTTTATTGCATACTGTAAGGACGTAAGCTTACATGTAAGGGAGTTCAGAGAAATATCCAAGAAAAGACAAGGGAGGGGTTCAGTAATCCTCCGTGTAGGACGAACGAAGTCCTACTCGGAGACTGCCGTCTAAGAGTACAACGTCAGTGCGTTATGCATATGCATGAGGGTGCACTGACTCAACTCCCAGGCTAACATGGAGCGTGTAGGAGTGCAGGGGGCGTGTCAGACTGCCGAGCAGTCCAAATATCCATGCCCCTGCAAGTGCCTAAATCTGCAAATATCAGCAGATATGAGCAAGTCCGCTCAAATGTGTATACCCCCAACACTACACTCCCCCACATTCAAAAGTCCTGCACAAATGAAATAAAACGTAAAACAATTTTTTTTTATTATTCACGATATAGCTGACCGTATTTGCGCATGTGTGCGCGGGTGTGCCCATTGCTTAGCTACAGTTAGCAGCTTAGACATCGAAGAGGATAATAAACCACTTATATGTAAATTAAGCCAAATAGCAATAGTGTAGTGATATGTGGTGGGAGAGTCTCCGCATAAAGCGGAGGCATTCCCGGTTCGAGTCCCACCACTTCCCTTTCCATTTTCTGTAGGAAATCCGTGCAATAAAATATTTCCTGACATTTACCTTTTAAATTTTATTAAAATGCATCGAAATGGCCTATGTAGTAGTGAACGATATTTTAAATATATATAAGAAGTTGAAACGGTCATGCATACTAATGAATGCATAAGTAACCTATCTTAAGCAATGTGAAGCACTGCTAAACAGTGTTTACCAGTATTAAGCACATTTAAGAATAATTGCCCATAGCTAAGCACTGTTTTAACTAGTGCAATAGCTTTGCGGAGCTGCACATTGCACCAACTAGTGCAAACCAAACAAGTTTGCGTGAAGCTGTGCACCGCGCTAACTAGCGCAGTGTTGGGCAACGTTGGGCAATGTCAGTAAATGTAGAGCAACATTGGGCAAAGTTGAGCAAAGTTGGCTAAACACAGCCACACCCCCTACCGGTCAAGCCAGTAGTAAAATAAAAAAGCAATGACAGGTCTCGAACCCGGGATAGTGTGCACCATAATCACAGTAGTGATCCACTAAGCCAAGACAGCATTTGATGTTCATGGACTGTCAACACACATATACATATGAATCAAAGTATACCCAGTGTTAAGCAGGTGTGCACTCAGCTGAGAACTTTCAAATCCGACTAATCACAAATAAGTGCAGGAAATGAGGCATATTTAAACTCCATAGGTGGGAATACTCACCATAACTGGTTGTAGCTCCCATCTGCAGGCAGCAATGGCTGGTGTTGGAGAGGGCTCTCGTTTCCGAGCGCAACAGTGGGGCATTGAAGAGTCAAAAGTGATGGTTTGACTCCTCGTCCATCATCATGACGCTAGACTTCTGCAGGGCCAGTTCCAGGGCACAGAATACAATGCGGAAGCCTGGAACCATCTCGCACATGAACTCACCAGTGCCACAGGCATCCCTCAGACTGGTGAGCAGGTTAGACATCACCATGCAGACCTGAAGAGATGCAAGCAGGACCAACAGAACCAATGGATACAGGAGGCCCATGGGATGCAAAATGCCCCATTACTGTGTAGGTACACATGGAC
Source organism: Protopterus annectens (assembly GCF_019279795.1). NCBI lineage: Eukaryota > Metazoa > Chordata > Ceratodontiformes > Protopteridae > Protopterus > Protopterus annectens. The sequence goes on from NC_056741.1 coordinate 1,545,066,790, forward strand.
TGAAGTATGTAAAAATTGCTAGTGTAGTCGATAGTATGGATAGGTATATGTCTCAATATCACTTCATTTACTTCACAGCTGCAGGTGTCCATGCTGTGAATCAGTAAGCCTATGCAGATAGGCTGCTAAGGCTGCGCCACCAAGCAGGTTAGTAATTTTTCTGCATGTACTGTTATATAAAATAAGTGAGAGAGCCTGACTAAAAGTGTCTTAGCCCAGTAATAAAGGTATAATAAGGCTCGAATAACCTCTTTGCATATACTATGTAAAATAAGTGAGAAAGTCTGAAAAAGAGTGTTGTAACCCATTAATAAAGGTATAATAAGTCCTGAATTATTTCTCTGCATGTATTGTTATATAGAATAAGTGAGAGAGCCTGAAAAAGAGTGTTGTAAACCATAACTGAAGGTATAATACATCCTGAATAAGATGTCTGCATGCACTGTAATATCAAATAAATGAGAGAGTCACTAGAAAAGTGAGTAATGTAATTAATAAAGGTATAACTCCTGTAGTGTGTCCATGTCACTTTCTTTGAAATGTTGATGTACTCTTGCAGTATAGAAATAGTAGTGTTGTATTAAGCGCTGTCACCCCACACTTGGGTAGGCCCATAGAAAGAGGACGAAGGGAGTGCCAGTATCTCTTAAGCATATATACAGGCCTCAACTGTAGTTTCAAGGCTGGCATGTATAGGTAAATCTGGCACATGAGTAGCTTGTAATTGTGTGCACTGGAAATGTCAGTGTGCTGCTAGAAATGTAGGGGGCTGTTAAAATATAACTGAAAATGTCACCTGAACACATCCAGATATGTAGACATATGAATATAAATAAAATATATAAATACAAAGCAGTAACATCTGCATCCTGGACAGTTTGTATATTAGACACAGGTCAGGTACATAAGGAACTAGCAAAACACATCCCACAACATAATGGACATTGCCTAGTGTAATAATACATGTAGGGGATATATATCTACAGTCAATAGGAATGTAGTGTAAACTATAAGTTCATATAAGTTGTTAATTGAGGTATCTTTTTACACCCTACTGTATGTGCATAAACAATGCAATTCCACACCTCAATGGGTATGTGTAATCTCAAAACATTTGTTGGGACATATGTCCTATTGTTTTATAAATATCTGCCTTTACTTTGATGCGTGTGCCCTGTTCAATCGCCACAATCTTGATGGCCTGTTGCCACCAATCATTCCTGCATGCTGTTGGAATGTCCACTGTCATTCTATATATGCATGTGTTATGCTTGCTGTTCAACTGTTGGAACTCTGGTGTGTTGGGTTAATGGGAATATTACTGTATGCTGTTACAACTAATCTGGAATGCTGTTGGCTATATTGTCATTAAATTCACCTAAACACAGAACGTATGGGAAGGCTGGTCCCAGTGGACCCACTTGTCCCACCTCAGCTGGCGATGGCACCTGGCACCAGCAGGTCCGGTGCCCAGCCCGGGACCTCCATCTCCATTGGCCCTGTGCCACCTTTGGGGATGGGGCTCATCCCCCCGTGCAAGCATGGCTGGAAGAGGGCCACCTGTCACCCTCTGAACGGTCCGGGCTGTGGTGCATAGGGAGATCCAGTGTTCAGTCACTGATTCCCTATGCCAGCTCAAGGCAAGAGTGGTGGAACTCACTGGTGAGCCTGCCCCTCCTATGCAGCCCCCAGCACAGCCACCCTCCGGGCTGTGAAGGTGCAATGGTGACTGCCCATGGGTGGGGATCTCAGTTTCACTGTTGCCATCTGTGGGCTCATGGGCTTGCGATTTCCAAACATTCTTCCCCATCAGTGGTGTTCACCCACCCCATGTGTCATATTCCACCCCTGTATGCATCTTGTTTGTCTTGTCTGTTTACCTCCCCAACCTTTCTCCCAAAACATACCTACTTCACCTACCCCACATTCCACTCTCACCTGAAAAAAAAAAAGGGAAATCTGCTCCCACAAAAACCTATGCCCTATACATAGCTGCCCATTTTGCACATGTCTTCTAGACACAGAAACCGAAATTTAATTGGCAGTACAACAGACTTCGTTGTCCTCACCCCTCTCTCAGGGGTGGAAGGTTACAAAAGTCCCTCCAAATTACTAGTATATGCACAGCTGTTGCTGTTAAAGAAATGGGCAGCTATGGACCTTCCCTACACCCGTCCTGCACATCCCAAGCTGGTTTCCCTACTGTCTTTCCCTCTTTGTACCCCTTTTTCACCACTTTCCTATCTCCCCATTTTCTTTTCTTTCAAAGAAATGAGCGCAGGGGTTAGCTGGAGTAAGCACTTTTAAGCAGTAGTAAGCGGGTTTGAGCGAGTGTGTGCATGTGTGCACTTAGCTAAGTACTGCTAAGCATCACACAAACCCGCGCAAACCCACTTACAACTGCTTAAAAGTGCCTTAGTCACCCTGCATATGAGGGGCCTTGTTCTGCTCAGCAGCAAAATAAAACACCACTGTCAGTCTCGAACCCCAGACCCTGGACACACTAGACTGCATGAAGCGCCACTAAGCCACAGTAGATATACAGCAAGATTTTGCTGAAATATATATATCATGCATCAGAATGTGTGAATGTAAAGGAAAGACAGGAATGCCATAACACAAAACCTGTTTTGTGGAACTTTACCAGCAGTTGTTGTGGAATTGCATTACATGACTGTGATAACAGAACCAGACATTCCAGCACTAAATAATGTTACAGCAGCACTTTACAACCCCCACACAGTATCATAGCAGGACAATCCCCACCCAAATGTACAAAATACCAGTGTGTTCAAGGTATAGCAAGGAAGTAGGTAGGCATACTCAGTACTGGAATTGTCCAGTTTTCATGAGCATCCTGTGATAATGTCAACAAAATAAAAAGCACAAACTGTGCAGAAGTGAGTACATTAATATCCACAGTATAGCTGTTCACAAACAGTTCATGCGCCAAATGAAAACATCTCAATAACTACATATGTTTGGCATCTAATTGTATAAGTTGAAAAGAAACTCCATACTCCCATGTATCTTATGTTAGCATTACTAGGAGTGAGTACAATTCTACACTGTCAACTGTGTACTGGAAGTGGCAACATTCAGGTCTGAAATAACTGGCTACACCCCTAGCAACAGTTAGAAGAAGTATACCAACCTTCTGACTTACACAAGGGTGTCCACAGCAAACAAGCATGGTCTCCACTTTGGAAATCTGAAAGGGCTACACCTACCTGACTTAGCAATTTATAGCACTGGGTTGCTATGACAGTGAGTATTGCAAGTACCACACAACAGGCTGCATGCAATTGCCAAATGGTGGCCACCAATTGGTACAGAGGCCATCACATGCACATGTGCAGATACCTATAAAAGCTGTCTGTACTTGCTGTCCACACATGCAATTTTTCCATTGCGGTACAGAGGGAGAGAGAGAGAGAGAGAGAGAGAGAGAGACACGCAGAGGCAGACAACAGCTGCAGCAGAGATAAAGAAAAAGGATCCAAAGAAAATATTTTGAAAGAAAAAGTGATGTAAAAAAAGATAGCAAAAAGAATATATTGAAAATAAATTAATATACTGACAAAAGAAATGATATTGAAAAAATATATTGAAAAAATATTGAAAAAAAGATATTGAAAAATTATATTGAAAAAATATTGAAAAAGAAATATATTGAAAGACAAACCCCAGGATTCATGAACCTTGCGCCAGGCGCACGCATGGCGTAGGCGGCACAACGCCAGACATGGCCGCCGAGCGATTCAGGTACTATCCAAACCCATGTGCATCAGCGGCGTACGCCGGAGTTGCACCACCTCTGGCATAGGTATGTTAAATACCCCATGTGCGGTGTTGCACCATGCAAATGAAGGCAAGTAGCGATTCATGAAATGGCGCAGGCGTAGCATAACAGCACGGCAATGTAAACCAAAAAAAATGGTTTACATATATCCAAACATGACATAGGAGTAACGGAAGGCTGCCAACGTCAGGTGTCATACTGGTGCAACATGGCAATGGGGAAAGAAACCGAGAATGTCAAAAGAAAACATGCAGAAAATGTAAATAATGACATAAATGTTATGTACGCATAAACCACAGCAGAACCCCAGGAAGGTGAGGAACAATGAAGTAATATGACAATGTCATAAAAGATCAGTATAAGACACATCAGCATCACAGCCACAATACACCATAGTATGAATGGAAAGCCACAACCACAGCCCAAGGGTTGCCAAGGAGTGGCGTCGGTGTCTGGCACCGTAACCATGTATTAGTAGTCAATGCCATGCAAATGAGGCAGATAATAGTGAATCGCAAAACCCCCGCCGGCGTAAGGCTGCACCAAACGGCGCAGCGGTAAAACACCGAGGAGTAGCCTAGAGGGAATACCTGTCAATCGCAGAGGGGTGTGCCACTGTAGGAGGAAGCACATTGGAGCCCAGCAAACCTGGGCTGTACAATGCACATCACAGCATCAGGACCGGCGTGTGAGGAAATAGATGCGCTGAGAGTATACAATGCGTGCACAGATGCATGTGCACGAGGATGACTATGTTCCCCAAACCAGTCATGTGATGGCCGCCCCGTCAACAACCATGGATACAGGAAGGTGATGCGGAGAATATGAGGAAATGCGGAAGCAGTCTAATTGGAGTCGTAATGAGCAATTAACACCAATCAACCGACGAAGGGCAATCGGCGGCAGCTGACAACTCTGCATGCAGAAACCTGCAAAACGGGAAAGGGGAGGAATATGAATGCAAAGAAAGTAGTGGATGTTGCAGAAATGCAAAGAGCGAAGAACCGATACAGCACAGCCAAGGAGAGAGTTAGCATAACGGTGGCGGCAGACAAAATGCATGAGATGCCATGTGCCTGCAGGATGCACTCCCGTAAATAGTAGGTGCAACGTGCAGAAACAGTAAAGTAAGGTGGAAAGCTAAACCAATGTAGGCAAGTGTAATGTAACACCAAAGGCAACAGCGTTGCAGTTAATGGTAAAACACAGAAGATAACCCACAGATACGGCAGCAGAGACACACCCAATGACATCACCGGGTGTACAGCACAACACTATAAAGTGGGAATGCACACAACACACAGCGCGAATTCCCAAACACTGTGCCTTACGGTGTAAACACGTGGGGAACTTTTAAAATGTATATGTTGGGTGCTGCCGTGGCCGTGATGCATCGGCATGTGTTAGAGACAGAAGGAGTTGCGGAGGAGGATGCCGACAACTACCGGAGGCCTCAGAGGAGAAGAAGAGTGTTCAGACCAAGGGTGACCTACCAGGGGCTGCAAGACCTGGAGATAGTAGAGCGTTACAGGGTGGACAGGGACACGTTACAGCAAATAGTGGAGCTGTGCCGGCCAAGCCTGAGAACAAGAGACAACAGAGGGGAGCCCATCCCAGTGGACACAAAGGTATGTGTAAGCTTGCGAATACTGGCAACAGGTACCTTTCAAAGGCCAACCGGGGATATAATGGGCATCTCACAGGCATCAGCATCCAGGGTACTACACCAGTTTCTGGATGCCATGTTACGACATGCCCATGAGTATATCTACTTCCCCAGATCTCAGGAGGAGTTGGCTAGCAATATGCGCCACTTCCACCGTGTGGCACAATACCGGAGGTACTGGGTGCGATAGACTGTACGCACATAGAAATCAAGTCACCACCCAGTGAGCAGGGTAGACGCTACATAAACCGCAAGGGATTCCCCTCCATCAATTGCCAGGTCGTGTGCAATGCGCAGGGCATTATCATGGATGTGTGTGCTGGCAGCCCTGGAAGCTACCACGACTCCCATATCTGGCATGCCTCACAGCTGTATCAGGTATTCGCCAGGGGGGACATCACACAAGGTCACCTTGTGGGGGATGCTGGCTACGCATTGGAGCCATGGATGATGACACCCATCAGAAATGCACACACACACATGCAAGAACGCCATAATGAGGCACACGCACAAACCAGAATAATCATAGAGCGTGTGTTTGGGATGTTGAAATCACGGTTCCGGTGCTTGGATACATCCGGTGGAGCCTTGCAGTACTCTCCAGGCACATGTGCCCACATATTCATAGTATGTGCTATGCTACATAATATGATCCTGCGGAAACAGCTGCTGCAGGGACATAATGGTGTAGGGCCACCAAGCCCGCCACAACTGCCAAGGCAAGCACAGGCACAGGGCGTTCAGCGCCATGAACACACTGTGCCAGCCCCAGTAGGCAGACAGAGGCGTACCCAATATGCCTATGCCTTGGCAAAGAGGGAACGTATAGCACATACTCTGACAGCGTAGGCCCCATGGACTGACACCTCCCTACCTGCACACACAGTGAAATGGACGGCACACAAACATGTCCGCCCGTAATGTGTACTGTATGGGCGGTCCCATGTGTGACTACAACATAGGTAGCACCCAAACACTGCACAACCAACAGCCAGCAAAGCATGGAACACCAACACTTCAACCGCACGCGGGTCCGACAGCAGACGGCGTAGCCGTATGCTGCCACGTTCGGCGCAAGGTGTCTACATATGTACATATGTGCATACACAAATATGGAGATAGATATCATTACACACGTAGAAATATATGTACACATACACAGATATAAAGTACAACAAGTTAAACAGGGAATCACAGGGATGCAAGGTTACAGAGAAGTAAGATGCGAACTCTCAACATAGTAAACATACTGAACGACAACCCGACTATCCTGGAGGGTGGACAGAGCAGGGAACGCCACCCATGGAAAGGTCAACCCACCTAAATGCATATTCGCCATTCGGGATGATCGCCAGGCCACGATACAGTAACAGGACATGTGCGTGTAATATTCTTAGGATATGAGGGCAGAGGTAGACACCGCCGCCGGTGATGTGGTCAACGTAGGTACTGTGTGCAACCGTCCCTGCGAAAGCGGCAGTATGTGTATGTGTGAGGTGAGGGTGTCGTGTGTTCTGCTGTGCCAGTGTAATGTGTGTGACACTGTAAAATGTGTATGTAGGTGACATGTGACAGGCGGAGTGGAATAACATGTGTAGGCATACAGTATAGGAACCACAGGCATATGTATAGCAGTACCCACAAAGTAGTACTGAGAGCTCCTCACTGGCTAGGCGCATGGCGACGTAAAACGATGCAAATCAAAAATGTCCCAGAATGTACCACAGGAGTATAGCCAACATGAGATGCAAAGGACGCATGTACAAAACATCACCGTATGTATGGCGCCGACATGTTAATTCCAATATGATATATCGGCAACGTTACGCAGCAATAGTTATGTACCGCGGAAATACGCATGTGCTACCCGGCACCGATCGTGGACACGTATCATCCCGTAAACACCGCTGTGTGTTCTACGAGTGTTAAACAAGCAATCACCACCCGAATAGGTGGCAACCGGTAGCATACAGGCCGTCCCAACTACAGGACCACAATGACCGTAAATATCCATGACAAAATGCCAAGGGATAGTCGACACGTATGAACAGCTGCAGATATACTACCGATGTGACGGAGGAATACATGCAGGAAGCACACAAGCAGGCGGTACCGACAGCAGACGACATCAACAAAACCTACACTCCTAGAACAACAGACAGGTAACTTGCAGCTCCCCAGGCAGGGATGGAGCACACACAGAAGCATACCGTGTATGTACAAATGCAAGGCCCACAACCCGTACCCATCACCCACAGCCGCCGATATACCCCATCGCACATATCAAAGGGATACAATCCGAAATAGCAGCAAAAACATACAGGCAGTAAATGACAGCGGCATACCCGCAACATCTCGCGTGGGAACCACTATCAGCAGCGGATGCATACCTGCATCCATTGTGTACAGGAATACAAGAGCTATGTTACACATCAGAATGCAAAACACCATCGACAGACGCTGGCAGGACACGGACACCCACATGTGGAACATAATACCATACCCAACACACACAATCCATGGCTAACACCACAGCGAAATGTACCTGACGCCACACATAGCGGTTGTAGTCACACATAATATAACACAATACATACCATCCCCACGAAGGTAGTGCAGATAACCAACGCCCAGACGATGAATGAACCATGCCCTAGTTCCGACGAGTACCGTACGAATGGAGGAGATGCACAGGTGATATGCGCATAAGTACACACCGAGGAACAGCTATTGGTGTGATGAATCCACATGCCGCAGGTGACGGCGGATATAAGGACGACTCCCAGGATAGTCAAACTGTATGTTCATACCGAACAAAGACGTTATTCCTACAAGAGCCGATCACTTGTCAGTAGCGAGACTCAAACGGAATACGGAAAGCAATACAGGAAAGGTATGTAGAACCCACAAGATGTACTGGTGTGTAACGCATGATATGTATGACGAATCGGCACTGTATGTGAACGGTGTTTGTCAGTAAAGATACCTGTCCATAAAGCAGAGAGTGGTGAAAGGTGGTTATGTAGTGTTAACCTGCTGAGTATACCAACCACTGTGGACACCGTGTGCACAGCAGTGGGACATCATGTACACAGCTGGGATAACCCAAGGGTGCCATAGTGATTTAAAACACAGAACAATGCCACCACCCACGCTGATGCTGGCAGTGGATGTCCAACAATGAAGTGCCACAGCAGGGGATAGGACATGTATGTATAGTGTCACAGCACACATGTGTATGGGCAGATATTGTCAATGTCATACGTAATGTGTGCACAACATGCACGTATGCCTCGCAGTAGGGGTGACCATGTCAAGTATGTATAATGTAAAGCTATCATGATGGATACGTTCAGACATTATACACAGTATCACAGGCATAGCATGCATGATGGAGGTATGGCCTAGTGTTATGTACATTAACAGGATATGTATGGCCTGCAGATATGGGACAGAGTAGTAGCAGAATAGCCACCCAAAATGGAAGGAACATCAAGTAACCATGTCCAAGCTATCTGTAGCAGGTGCAATGTGTGCAACAATGATGTCTGGCAGGTCCATGTGTAAACACATGTGCAATGTACACAGTCGTGTCACCCCCCCCATGGTACTGTCCACTGAACAGCAAAGGTGGATGTCAACTGCATGTCTACACAGTACTGCTGTTGTGGTTGTCCCATGTGTATGTGTCACCCTATCAGCAAGGGAGCTATCACATGACCAGTGCCACAGTGTGTCCCTGTGGGATGTGCACAGGACCTATGTTCTACAGCATGGTGTGTGTCTAGTCTGTGTAGGTAAACAGAAGCCCAGGCTAAGCAATGTGGCTTGTGTGCACATATGCATGAGTGCTTCATTCACCCTGCCCACTGCAAACTCCATGTAGGAGTACTACATGCATCAGTAATGCGGAGGACATGGCCCATGGCAGAGTACATGACACCCCTGTGTAAGTGGTATGCAGATGAGTACAGATGTGTTCCCTGTCTGTCATCTGCATATGTAAACTGTCTGAGCCTGGTATACATCGCGGCATGACTATACTGTGACATGGAAAGTTGTAGCCATTGTGGAAGGCACACCACAAATGTGTTATAGTAACCCTGCCCGTGTGTAGATGTGTGTATGGCACAAGTACAAAGGCTACCAATGTCCCAGCAACATACATAGTCCAGATATGTGTGGCCCTGCAGATGTGTACCCACGCCACAGTGGAATATGGCAACCACAGCACCATGTGGGGCATGTGTGTGTACAGCAACCATGTACAATGTGATATGCATGTATAGGGACAGTATCCACGTGATACCCAGTGGATGACTGTTGCTATGCAAAGGTGATGTGTATGCACCATGTGTGATGTATCTGACACAATGACATCTACATGATATATCTGCCACACCGACACCTGTATGGTTGTTAGCAGTATGAGCTGGTGGAGCTAGAATGCTGCCAGGTATGTAGATGTGGGACATGTAGACATGGACATTACTCCGTGACAGCATGTTGTGTATGTAAGCAAATAGTGAACATGAGGGGACACATGACTGAGGACTGTGTAATGCCATATGTACCTTACATGTCGTAGGTAGCATGATATGCTTGCACCACTGTGTGACCTGTCCAGGAGTCACATAGCCTAACATCCTGAGACACAGGGTATGATGTGATGGTGGATGTGTACATTGCCAATACCAGAATGTGGAATGGTGCTGAAGGGCAATGTGGGGATAATGTCTGATCTGTTACCCTCTGTACTACACCAACCACCCATGCAATGGTATGACAGGTGGCCATCATGTGGATGTGGTGTGCTGTGGCACACAGACACCCAACAAGGGTGCCAGTAAAGGCATGGAAGTCGTCAATGAGTGTGTGAAGCATGTATGTGAGGATGTGCCCCAGTGCCATACCGAATGGTGCAGTCATGTCTGTATGAATGCAGTCCCACATGCAATGCACTACCACCCATGTGTAGTGTGATAGATGCGGTGGTGTGGTGGTCAAGGTACACAACGTCCATGAATGGGCTAGCAGTTAATTCAGTGGGCTGCTGCAGAGACACATAACAACCAGTTTGGCGGGATATAACAGCTATGGAGATTGGAGGTGACATTGGGACAGTGTCCTAGGACATAATGTGTGCATGGCAGTACCATGTATGTGTCCACAGGGACAATGCGATGTCCATGTATGGATTGGAACCCTGTAGTGAGTGAGAGTGTATATTATTGGTAGGTATCCCATTGGCTGGCATGTTGCCAACACCATCTCTGTCGGCAATGCCTGGATGACTGTCGTATGCTACATTGAATGTGGATGTAGCCAAACAACACAGACATACCACCACACTGCGTGAGGGCCCACACTGCAAAGTATGGTGGTCATGTGTAGGTAGCTAGCTGTGGAGTATGTGATGGACCACGAGGACACACCATGACTGTCAAGTGATGCACCACACATTTGAACATACCCACCATGCAACAGCCTGCACATGCGCCCATACAGCACATGTGCATGGAACATGCATACCACCGTGGCATCTGTGAAAAGGCCAGTACCACCATGTCTCTGTGTGGAATAGCATGGTCCCTACCAGTGCGTACATGTAGCGGAAGTGCATTGTGATATGTGTCAGCATAGTCATGTATACTGTCCGTCTGCCGGGGTGCCATGCCATTAACTACCCCCGTCAGCAGATGTTGGTAGTACCGGCTGTTGAGCACATGTACCATGTATGCTGCAATGGGTGTGTGTCCAGGGTGTGGCTAGCAGGGCCGCAAAGCATATATGTCCATCAACCAGAGGGGATGTCTGTAGGTATAGCACACAGACACATGGAGGTATGGTGCATGCCAAGGGTAGTGTAGGTATGGTATGTCTTGTTTAATGTGTCACCCAGCTATGTGTAGTGCATGGCCAAGCATGTGTGGGTACATGGGAGTCCATACTAGGGAAGTGTGTGTTGCTGTCAGCACATGGCAGTAGCAACTGTCCGAGGTGCAATGTACAGTATGATAACACAGCCAGCATGTAACCTGTGGTGTACAGTGTACTCACCGTCACGTGTCACAATGTGTCTAGCAGTCACAAACATGGGTATCCGAACATGGAGTACCTATGATGCTTTTGTCTTAGAAAAACATACAGTATGTGTGTAAATCACTGTGTGATGTGGGATCTACTCACCTGTGTGTGTTGCAGTCCAGGTATGTGCCTGGGAGGTATGATCTGTGTACAATCTGGACTGGCAGGTGTGCTCTGTAGAGCATGGAGGCAGGTCCCAGGCACCGCAGATTAATGTCAGGCATGCCTTACTGTGTGTGCAGTGCTTGTGTACAGCACAGTGGGGGGTGCAAGCATTGTCACACATCACTGCATGCTGTGCCTGCCTGTGACAGCCCTGCTGGCGACAGACATGTGACACTGCTGCAGAGGCAGCATAGCATGTGAAGATGTACATGTGGGCCCCACACCCTAGGCAGATGTCCGCAGGTCATGTGTGCCACAGTACTGTGGTTGACCATGACTGTCATACTGGATCAATACCACATGCCTGCATAAGTACAGTATGATCATAGTCAACAGTCGCAGTGACAGAGTAGGCAAATGTACAGTATCCCTGTGTGCAGACCACTGCCTACTGTACACTCAGCTAGACACACTCCCAGAGGGTGAATACACCATTGAGCCATCAGATGTCCCAGTCCACGTAGCCTGTACAATGTCATCACAGGGTGGTCACAATAGCATGTTGTAAGACAGACATGTTGTACCAGGTGATGTGTCATGTGTGCATATGTTGACTTGCACAGCCGTTCACATGTCTGCAACATACTGGTGCATGATGCATACTGTTACATGATGTGTGGAACTGCACTGTGACACACAACAGGGCCATCTGACACAGGTGTGTTGTGAATGGTGTAACCCATGTTCACACAGGATACACACTGCTGCTGTTGACAGCCATGCTGGTGGCTACCAGTGGTGCATGCAGTGGTCATACAGACATACTGCATACAGTGTTCATGCAGGGATGTCCATCCTTGTGGATGATGTGTTGCTACGTGAAGGTAGGTGTGTGTTGTGAATGTTACACATCCAGATGGCACCATCTGGTGCAGTCATGGTCGTCGACAGCATCACACACATCCACAGCAGTCAGAACCCTGTCCTGAGAATGTGTGTCAGTCACCCTCGTACTGTGTGACATATGTGCACATGGCAGAACACCTCTCACTGTCATCTAGGATGGCTATGTGATGGCTGGAATGTGCCATGATAATGTACAATGCTGGTAGCCCAATGAAGTACTTGGAATCAGACACAGTACGCCATGGCTGCCATGTAAACCATGCACAACAATGACTGTCTGACAGACACAAACAATGCGTTGACATGTTGAATATGTGCACATGAGAACCCCCAATGAGGTATGTTGCACATATCGATGTACAACTGTCATCTATGGCCATAGCATGGGTGCAGACGCACATAGCCCACAGGCAGTACCACGTGATGCAGGTAGGGGGGCATTGCAGGTGCACATGTGACAGTTGCTGTACCGCCACATGTCCTGCATAGCCATCATGTAGGGGTAGTAGTGGCATGTGACTGATGGACATGCCTGTACATTTGACCATGTCCCACAGGAGATGTGTTATGTGTGTACAACATGTGATGTGCCAACATCAAGCTGTGCAGTGTATGGCCGCCAGTGTACCTGTATGACTTGTTCTGCGATGGGTGCAAAGGCACATAGTACTGCATTGCATGCCCACAAGCCCCACACAGGTGCATAGCCTGAACATACAATACAAAGAGGGTGTGGGATGATAGCAACCCACAAGAGGAGATGGGTACGGGTGGCAACCCAGTACCACATCCGTGGGTATGGTGTGCATGTGTATGACACATTACCACCTGAGAAGCTAGCAGTACAGCAGTACAGGGTTGCATGCATATATGTTCAACAATAGCCCTGTGTGTCCCACCACTGGCCCGTGGATAGACAGACACCAACACAATGTGCAGATATGATATGTGCACAGCACATAACCGATGCCTACTGTAGAACAGGCAGACTGTGTAGACATGTGCACAGTAGGTCTGCGCCAGCCACACTCAAACACGTTATGTGCCGAACCACACCAATAGTCCAGGCCATGCCAAAGCTGGACGTGCATGCATCTGTGTATGCACGCCTGTGAATGTCTCCGCGAGCAGTATAGCTGTGTCACTGTTCTTCACAACATAATGAATGGGTTGTATGTGTGACGGGTGCGTCATATGTGTATGGTCAGATCGACGATACCATCAGTGCCCCTGCTATGTGAACATCCCTGTCCCCATACATGGATACCTATGCTGTGCCCAACATCACGTTTCCAGAGGGAGGGATGGCGGTGTGTAGTGCACCAGCAGACATGGGGTGGCAGCAGGCACTGGATGTAGACATATGTGGTACCCACGT
>NC_056741.1:1545081233-1545149551 GCF_019279795.1 Protopterus annectens
TAACCAAGAGTTGTATCTATATCTGAAGTACTTGGAAAAAATGCCCATCAAAGCCAGTGTGTTGGTAGTTGGTAGTTGGTTCCAACATTTGTGGAGGCCATGTAAGCCTTTATTAGACCATTCTTGTCAAGCTCCAGAATCTACAGCCTTCCTTTGTATGTCACAGAATTGTCCAGACTATTGAAACTTGCTCTCTAGAAGTTTATACCAGAAGGGGAAAAAAATCAAACTGACTGCAATGTTTGGTTACCCTGTCCTACATATAGCATCTATTGGGTGTTATATAGCTCAATAACAAAAGTCAACTCCAAAAAAATGCAACTTTTGAAAAAAATCAAAAGAAAAAAAAAGAAAGACATGAAAATAAAGTCAAATTAAAAGAAATGCAAAAAACCAACACTTTCATTTTATACACAAAAACTTCAACAGACTACCATAATGCTATCCTGTACCTGACTCTGAATGTGCTGTCAACTGTACCTTTGCAGGCAGGCAGGTAACAGAGAAAGTAAAAGAAAGCATAAAATGTCTGTGACAGAGAGACCATGCCACATTGTGATGAGCTGTATGTATAAGGTTGTAAATCAGCAGGCAGGGCATCAACTGCATAATGAGTATCTGCTATTAAAGTTTAAAATGCAACACAGTGGCTCCTCATGTTTGGGAAATTTCTGCCAGGTAGTAAGCCCATAAACACATTAAGGGAGAGAATGAGAAAATACAGGATTTTGCAGGTACAGAGGTGGTATATAGGTTGTTGCACTCTCAATTAAAACAGAAGACAGACCATCACCACTTGCTTTGAGCATCTTTACTAACAAAAGCAACAAAAAATATCAGTTGCCCCTTAAGTCAGTATTACCTTTAGACTGAGCATCCAAAGGAATTCTGAAAAATATAGACGAACTTCTTACTAAAATGATGACTGCTTTCGTGACCTGCTTGCTATCCTGCCATAAGGTTAGCAGATGCAGGAATACATCTCAGTTGTTTGCATTTTTTAAAGACGTTGTGCCATTCGATTCCCAGCTAGAGCGTCTTCTGTGTGGAGATATGCGTGAATGGGCGTACCTTCGTTGAAGGTTGTACGTCAGGGCTGGCAAACTCGGCCCGTAAAAAATCTACTGCCAATCATTATCGGACCGGAGTTCTGCTGTGGCGACCCCTAACTGGGAAAAGCCAAAAGACACAAACAAAGTTTTGATGTTTGGAGAATTGTATGTGCTTGGAGCAGTGCAGCTCAAGTCACTTTGGATACAACACAAAAAGTACTTATATTGGCGTATACATACACAAAATGGACAGACAACTTCAATCAATCCCTTTTGTTTATGACACTTTATATATACAATATCACTTGACTTCTGATAATCTATTGATGAAATGTACTAGACCACAGACTGTAGTCAAATTTGCAGTAAACTATAACAATAGAACACACCACTCCTTAGCCTTTACAGAATTAAAATGTTTAGAACTGTCATATCACTTAGCTTTTTTAATCTAACTACAGTACACAGACTTCTCTGTAACCCAGAAAATCACCAAGACCATAACAACTTAATATAACACTAAAGCCACAATAGAATTTTATGCTGTAGAGTTAACTCACTAATCACAATAACCAAAACATTTAATACTGCAAATGACTCTCTGTATTCAAATATTATAGCTAAACTATGGAATGACATCCCACTACCACTGAATTCCATTCAGATTGTAAATTTACTTAAAACTACAACTTTACCTATCAAATCAATGGATCTGCTCCTGTCCATCTTCAGGATAATGCCACTGATATCTTCAGCTTGACATATTGCTCAACTGTTTCTCTTCATTCATAATACTATGCCCCACAACCAGTCATCACCAGTATCTGAATAGTTTTACTTGTAGGTGGTGCTGCGGTAGCGTTGTCGCCTCACAGTAAGATGCTGTCCGATTTGATTCTCAGCTAGAGCATATTCTGTGTGGAGACATGCGTGAATGAGCGTACCTTCATTGAAGGTTGTGCGTCAGGCCTGGTAAGCCAGTATGTAAAAATCAACTGGCAATCATTAGCAGACCGGAGTTCTGCTGTGGCGACCTCTAACCGGGAAAAGCTGAAAGACACCAAAAAAAAAAAAAAAAAAAAATATATATATATATATATATATATGTATATTTTTTGTGTCTGTGTCACTATTCACCTCCAACCTCAAAGTCTAAATACAAACCTTTTGATAGGCCTTATTTATATACTAGTCTAAGAACTTGCTTTAAAGCCCATCTCTTGACTACCTTATTAATATCTTCTGCCCTATCTAATTCCACTTCTTTGATTTTCTAAGCACTAATCAGATGAGGAAAGATTCATAAAGTTTATCACAAAGTGTACACTGTGTGTTCATTATGTGTACACTTTCTTAATTCAAGAACAGCCGTATCACAAATTTTGTGTTGTCTATTCACTCAGAAAGGCTACTGTAAGTGTGGTAACCTTTATGAATCTGGCCAATGACCTATTAATATCTGTCTGACAAACCCACTAATACACCTCTTTGCATTCTCAATCTTCTATATATACTAATTCATGAAGTATCTTTTATACCATAATAGCTGTCTGTACTTTAATACAATATAATATAACTAGCAAATGTACATGTAATTGAAAATGTATGTTACTTAATATCTGTTTATGGGTATTACTAGCTGTCTGTTTAAAAACTGTCTGTAATGCTGAAGCTTGTCTCACCAGGCCTCTGCTGAAAAGGGATTTTTGACTAAAACCAGTTGGACAAATCTGGTAAGCAAAAAGAAAATAAAAAATAAGAAAAGCAAAAAAAAAAAATAAATAAATAAAATAAATTCTAAGAACAAGCTGAAATGGCATGGTACCTTCACCACAAACCATCATTCACATAGGTAAGAATTTCACTGCAAATGTAAAACCCAGCTTCTGTGATAAGTTAATACATTTCCAAG
Organism: Protopterus annectens; assembly: GCF_019279795.1. Classification (NCBI taxonomy): domain Eukaryota; kingdom Metazoa; phylum Chordata; order Ceratodontiformes; family Protopteridae; genus Protopterus; species Protopterus annectens. The sequence goes on from NC_056741.1 coordinate 1,545,084,198, forward strand.
CAAATGAGGCTTGGCACAAGCCAATTTGCCCTGGGACATCTTCAAGGGGGTGTTAGATTGATATTAATGGAAGTTCAATGGGTTGGGGAGGAGAAAGGGTTAAATGGGGGGAGGGTTAATTGGAAGGAAATGAGATAAGGGGGAGGTGCTTAAGGGATATAGATGAGTGTAGCTGGGTGAGTAATCACATTTTGGCGTGAACTTGCTAATTGCAGGTTTATGTCCATGACAACCAGTGTACTTGCTGTTGAGGTAGGCCTTGGGTTGAAAATGGTGTGACTAGGTGAGTAAATAAAAAAAAAAAAATTGTAATTAAATGTAGTGGGTGTGGATGAGGGGTCAGGCTTTGGGATGTGGTCTCGTGCTGTTGGTTTTCCTGGTAGGTTACAATGAGTTTGGTTCTGCCATGTTGATTAATGATACCGTTCAATACATATTTTTTTTTTTTTTTAGTCATTTCTTGCCCGATTTATCTGGGAAGCTTCAATGGAGCCCATTTTTAGGATTTTGAGGCCCGGGAAGGGTAGCTGTTACAACTTGATCGATGCTTGGGTGCAGGCTTTTAAGGCCAGCTAGTGATGGTGGTTAAGGCGTTGTTGTCGATGCTTGTTCATGGGCTTTCTGTGGCAGTGAGTGATGGCGATTATGGCTGTTTGACTACACTACTGGTAGAGGGGAGATGGAGGTATGAGAAGTGCAATGCCTAAGGTAAGTACAAGTTTTCAGTCAGGTCGCGGTGGTGCTGCAGGTTGGTCTGGTGGATTTGGCATGTTTAAAAAAAAAAAAGAAAAGTTGTACATTTCCCAGCTGACTGGCTATTTCCATGCATTGTCTTTTCCATCTGAGTAGCTGTTTCCACAAAGCATATTTGAAACTCGTAAGTTAGTTGAGTTAACATGCAAGCATTCACTGTGCCATCCTCAGTTGCTCAAGGGTATGTCAGTGGTTTGCGTCTATATCACGTTAACAAAATTTTACTACATCGAATCACTAAAGGTCGGCCTCTAGTGATCGATGTAGTATAACATTGAATAATGTTAAAAAACAAACAAACAAAAATAAAAACTAACTAGCGTAGACAGGGAGACAAGCACCCCTGCACCGCCCACCCCCCACTTAAATATTCCAACTCCGAGACCGCACTACACTGAGGTAAACTAAATTCTCCCCCTACGAAGATTTCCATTTACCTGCACGATGTTCTGCACTTTTGATGTTGTGCTGCTGATAATATCAGCTTCGATATTATCGGCTTTCGACATCATGAAGTAGACCCAGTGGTTTAGTGTGATCGGGACAATCTTTAATCTGGTACATCTGCATGACATTCAAATAAATGGAAGCTGCTTGTCTTGCAGAACTGGTTTACAGGCTGTCCAGATTTTGCTCTTGTCTTAGGCCAACATGCTGTTGGCCGGGGTTGGGATTCATTGTAGGCGGGGTAGTCTACCATAGCTGTTTTTTTTTTTTTTTGAGGTAACTGTTATGCTGCAGAAGTGGATGGCTTTTCACGGGCTGGGTGAAGCAGATGGCGGCAGGCATTGGGGTTTCAGGCTTCCGGCCCTTCTGAGAATTCATGTGGTGCAAGGCCTGAGGTTCCATCTTCTTCTTATGGTTGTGTGAGCAGCACTTCAAAATTGTCCATATGTTGGGCCTTTGCCCCACACTTTATTCATGACTTGGTTGAGTTTTTTTTTTTTCGCTGGGATTACTACTTCAGACTACATTCAGATAGACAGTAGGTCTCCGGTTTCATGGACAATGAGACACACATGAATAGCTCTCACTGGGGGGGGGCAGAGCCATCAAGATTTCATTTTATTTTACAAAAAAAAAAAAACAGGCACATCGGTTAGCTCCCTTAGGTTTATAGAAGCAGCATTTAACAACCATCATTGGGTTTGTTTGTGGTCCTGCTGTTTGGATTGACCAGGGTGTCGAGGCACCATTTCTTCCCACTTTTGCACTGGTTTGTCTGAATTTCACCGAGGGGGTGCTTCCATGGCTCTGGGAGTTTAGATTGTGTTGTTCACCTGCACCCACCCTGAAATTGGGTGTGCTGGTGGGGATCTGGTCATGGTGATTTGTGCCTGAATGGGAGTGAGACCAAGTGGTGTGGAGTGTTGAGTGAGTAACAGTCAATGCCCTGTTGGAAATGGACTTGAAACAAAATGTGTTCTGTTTTGTTCATGTTCCGAGTGCTGGAGCGGTTATAGGGTATTCGGTAATTTATTCCAATGGTCATTAAGGTGCATTACAGTTGGGGCAGTGGTGATTTCTTGCAGATGTACAACATGTTTATTTGGCCAGTTTGAATGGGTTACTTTGGTAGGCTTAATAGTTGATTTAGTTTATTTTCTACAAGCTGGATGGGATTGTCATGTCACTAGTTTTGTTTTAACCAAGTGGCATAGGATAGTTTCACTTTGGTATAATCTGGTTTTGACCTGTGGCATAGGGCATTTTCAGTTTAGTATATTGTCTGTGGCATATAAGGGTATTGGTAGAGTAAAGAGGGGTCAGATTGCTAAAGCCATCATGTGGTTTAGGTGCCTTACTTTTGATATGGGTAGCCTGTGTTGGCAAGGTGGTTGTTAAATGGCATTTTGAAGTTCTTAAGGTTCTGCATGTCATTGGGCAAGTAAAGAAATTGTTTGAGAAGGGTGATATGCAATTGCTTTAATATGGTGGTTGGGGTTAAGTAATTTTGCTCCAGTAGCAGGTGATGCTTTGGTAAGCATTAAGTAATTGCCAGGGGCTGGTAATGTCCTGGTAATTATTGTACACCAAATGATGTTTGGCCTTATCCCCTAAGGGTGGCTAGCTGATGGAAGTTAGTGTTGAGGGGGAACAGCCTGGACAGGCTGGTGGCAGAGTAGAGGGACAGGTTTTCCCTCTTCTGTTCCCCCTTTGGTGTCTGGTGGTACATGTCAAGGAGTTTTTATTGAATAGATAAGCAAGTGAAGGTAAGGACACTGCTTATTTGGTTTGAAGGTAATTCAGTGAATGGTTTAATAAGTGAGCAACGGTATGGATGCTGCTTACTGGGTCAGATGAGCAGGTATGCTGTCCTGATTAATATTTGGTATGGATGCTGCTTACTGGACAGGATGAGCAGGTATGTTGTCCTGGTTAACATTATAAGGATGTTTATGCTGTGTTTAGAATCAGCTACACTATGCCCAGTTGTATTTAACAAATTTTGGTAATCAAAGTTATGTTATGGAAGTTTTAATAAAGGTCATAAAATGTCATTCGGTGTGTTGTGTTTATTGAAGGGGACTGGGACAATTTACTTTAACTATGAATACAAAGAAGGCTTTAACCAAAATTATTCATTCAGACGTTCACATTTAAGTTCCAAGTATTTGATACTTATTGCCAGAATATTCTAGATTTGTACATCTCCAACTATCTGTGGCTAATAACTAAATAAGGCAAATCATTTTGTGCAGCTGAGACACAATTTTACACTTCTGAAACATAACTTAACCCTAATATTTAAACAGCTGAATATGAAGTGCAAAACCTTCTCCCATACTGATTATTTTAATAGCTTTCAAATGTTCTAACACTTATGTTAAACTGCTGACAGGTCTTCTCATTATAACCCTTGTCACATGTAGAAATAGCCTAATAAATGACAGACGTACACTGGAAGTTAATATACTGCCTTATGTCATAAGACTTTCTGCATGTTAGATTATAAAAAAGTATTTTTTTGCACACTTGCATAATCCCATGGTAAACCATACAAATGTAGCTTAATATGATTTGCAGTTCTGTCCCACATCAGATCTTTATGTTTTTTTTTTTTTTTTATTTATCGAATGAAAAATTTGTTAAGCTACAAAGGATATTTGAAGCCGTTTTAAGATTTTGAACAGCTTTCAGATTTCCTTCTACAACACAACATTCTCTCCCACAAACAGCATGGGTTCCGCCCTGGTCATAGCACCTCCACTGCTCTCATTGCCTTATTAGATAATGTCAATAAAGCCTGAGACACAGGAACTATTGTATCAGCCCTTTTTCTAGATCTGTCAAAAGCATTTGACACTATCTCCCACTCCATCCTCCTTTCTCAACTATCTTGTATAGGCTTATCTCCCCCTTCCCTTAACTGGTTCAGCAGCTACCTCTCTAACAAAGAGCATGCTGTTAAATGGCAACACTCCATCTCCCCCTTCATTCACAACCCTGCAAGGGTGCCCCGAGGTTCTATTCCTGGCCCTCTTCTCTTTAGCATATTTATCAATGATCTGTAACCAGTTATCTCACAGGGGTCCCTAATCCAGTATGCAGATGACTCCACTATAGTCTGCTCAGCTAACAATGTTAGCACTCTTAAACAAATTATACAAGCTACTTTTTCCTCAATAGAATTCTGGCTGCACAAAAATTACCTCTCCCTCAATCCCCCCAAAAAACAAACTTCTAGTCCTCACTCCCAAAAGAAACTCGCCCATCAATAAAGCTGACCTTGAAATTTTCTCCCACAACTCCAAGCAAATTAAGTTAATTACACACACTAAACTGCTAGGAGTAATTATTGATGAAAATCTTAAATTTGATCTCAACACCCAAAATAATATCAGTAAGACCCACAAAAAACTAAGTCTACTAAATAGGTTCATAGGTAGGTACTAGGCTATCTGTCCGAGGGCATTTATAAGCCTAGCCATAGTGTGTCGGCTTTTGCGGCCCCATTAATTAATTGACTGAGCCTCTGTCAAGCAGAGCCAATGAAGTGATCCCAGGGGTGTATTTTCTGTTATCCATCCACTTGTCAAGGCTTCTCTTGAAGAGTGTATGTGAGGGGCTCTGCCTAATGTAGTTAGGAATTTTGTTCCAAAGCATGGGGAGTCTCTGTGACAGGAATCTATCTCTCCAGCATGTTCTATTTATTGTTGTGGCGAGGTTTAGCTCTCTAGAGCGTGTGGTTCACAGTGATTTGGATTTCTTTAGGTGGAGCATGTCCATCAATTCTGAGTTGGACATGGCTTTGTAAGTCAGGCAGAGATCACCTCTGAGTAAGCGATATGCCACTGAGTACAGCCAGAGTTTTTTTAGTCGGGCTGCATAGGACATATGTTTGAGGCCAGTAATCCTCTTGGTGAGGTGCCTTTGTGGTCTTTCAAGCTGTTGGAAGTGTCTTGTGAGGTACATCCCAAATGGGGCATTGTACTCTATGATGTGTCTGATGAGTGACGAGTAGAGGGACACTATAACCTCTTTATTTCTGCATGCGAACTCCTTAGTAATTAGATGGGCCACATTGAAGGATTTTCTAACTGCTTTGGCAATATGATTGTCAAAGGAGAGATTACTATCTACCTGGGTCCCCAGATCTCTTATTACCTCTTCTGTATTAAGGGAGCTGCCGCCTATGTGGTAATTTGTGGGTGTTTTGTTTTTCCCAAACGGGATGACTATGCATTTTTTGGCATTTAGCTTGAGGCCATGACTTTGACACCAGGTGTCTGTCTCAGTAAGGCCTTTTTGGAGGATGTCCGTGTCAGCTGGAGAGTCAGTTATGGCTCCCAGTTTGCAGTCATTGGCGAACTTGGTTAGCCATAGTCCTCCTGTGTTTGCCTGTACTTCTGAGAAATATATGCTGAACAGTAGGGGTCCCAGAACCGAGCCTTGCGGGACACCACTTGTGACTGGTTTAGAGTTAGACCTGGAGCCCGCTAATCTTACCATGTGAGTTCTGTCTGTAAGCCAGTTGGCAACCCATCTTGTGATGTAGGGGTTTATGTTCAGGCTGGTGAGTTTTTCTATAATACCCGAGTGAGGAATGGTGTCCAACGCCTTGGCGAGATCAAGGTACGCTGTGTAAACCACATTTCCCTCATCTATGGCCTTGGTAATGGTCTCAAAGAAGTCAAGCAGGTTTAGTAGGCATGATCTGCCCTTAACAAAGCCAAACTGGGTCGGGTCAAGTGTTTGGAGGTTCCCAATGTCTTTGTTAATGAGTTCCATGATCATGCGCTCCATAGCCTTGCAGACCAGGCTAGTCAGGCTTATGAGGTGATAGTTACCAGGGTCAGTTGTGGCCCCTCCTTTGTGGAGCAGAATAACCATTGCTGTGTGCCATTCTATGGGCACGTAGTCTGTGGAGAGACTGAGGTTGAACAGCATGTTTAGGTGGGGGGGTTAGTTTGTTCTGTAGTTCGTGCAAGACGCAGTCTGGGACACCATCTGGCCCCATTGATGCTGTGTTTTTGGCTTTTGAAAGGGCTGTTTTCACCTGTGCTTCTGTGATTTCTAGGACACTACACTTTTCTGGTATTATTCACACCAACATCAACAATGACGGAGTCATATTTGTACTTGTTCTGGAGTGACCTGAGTGCTTGTGTTATGTGGCAGATTCTGGCTCCCGACAGGCAGCTAACAGTAACCTTCTCCTTGTCCAGCCTAGTGAGTGGGCCGTCAGTGTGCCTGACTATTGAGTCACCTATTACTAGTGTGTTAGGTATGTTATTTCACCTTAAGGGCTGTGATTGTGCGGCACATTGATTTTGTGTTTTATGTGTTGTTTGGTTTGTGACGGGAGGTGCAGGTTTTGTGGGTGTCTGCTTTGGAGCTCTCTGATGCTTTTGCAGGTTTTTATTTAGAGCCTCCGAGTATGATTTTGTGTATTTATGTGTATTTTTTGCCAGTGCTGGTTTAGTAGGTCTATGTGAGGCTGGAGGTGTGGTGCAAGTGTTAACCTTCTCCTCATAACTGTTTGTTCAAGTCTTGGGTGGAGATACCTTAGCCTCCACTTTGACTGTATAATTGCATCTCTCACATATGCTAGTGTTTTCTGGTAGGAGGATAGGGCTGTCTGTGTACATGAGGCAGTTGTAACATTGCCTCAGGATACCCAGATTCACCAGCTGGACTGGAGAGTACACCTGAAGTTGCCCTTTGGTCATGTCTGAGTAGTAGGGTGAGCTGCTTAGTCACTTGGTTGGTGAGGGGTGGATAAAGAGCCTTGCCCTGCTGGACAGTCGGTGTATATTAGTGCTTGCTATTAGGTCTGAGCAAGTGCTGGACTGTAGGATGCTTTCTGAGTGCTTAGGTTGAGAGTTAGACTAGTTTCAAGTGAAAAACTGAAGAAAAGACTTAGTGGAGCCAAGAATAATTTAACCCTAGCTAACCGGTGCTGCCTGGTGCACAAAACCGTGTGAACATGGTTTTTAAACTACTAACTTCTGGGCTGGAACCACTCCTCCAGGGACAGATGGTTGCTCAAAGTTCCCCTCTCTCACAGGTGAACAGAGAAAATTCCCTCTATCCAAGTAAGGTGTGGGCAACTCCTAAACTTGTAACACAGCCCTGAATTCAGCACTAGCCTGAAAACTGGACTATACTAGCTTAGAAAGGTGGGAAACAAGAAATGTATTTATTTATTTTTTTGAAAAGATAAGGCAAAAACAGTAAAAAGTACACTTAAAACAGCTTTAAACGACTACAAGCGATCAGAAAAGACTATCACACTTTAGTGTGTATCCTACAACAGTTAAACAATTTATTTAAACAAAAAATAACTTTTGAAAAGTGCAGGCAGTCAAATAAGTACAATATGTGAAAAAAACAGGCTTTTAAATCACAGTAAGTGCTGGAAAATCAGCGTTTAGGCAGAAAACAGTTAAGTACAGCAAGAAAATACAGAAAACTGATACTCAATCACTCCAAAGTCTCTCTTTTAAGCTAGAAGGCTTATATCAGTTTAAGGCTTTCCAGTGCTTTCCAGTAGGTTAGTTACAGAAAAGATGGGAAACAACCGCAGATGTGGTCTTTTAAACCAGAAAGTTGAAAGAGGTGGACAACTTCTCGAATGGTCAATAAACTACAATTCCTGGGCCAAGAACCACTCCTCTTGTGGTAGACAGGCTACCTAGTACTTATCACTTCCACTGATAAGCTAGAAGGCTGCGCTCCAACACAAAGGCTTGGAGGGCTCAGAAGCTTACAAACAGTTCTGGATACAGCAAATCTGTACCTGGACTAGGCTAGTAACAGGAAAGGTGGGAAACAAGCGCAAGTGCGGCTTTTAAACCAGAAAGTTAAAAGATATGGAAAACTGGCTAAACGGCCAATAAACTACAATTTATGGACCAAAACCCAGTCTTCCTGTGGTAGATAGGCTACCTGTTGCTTACCACTCCCACTGATAAGCTAGAAGGCCTCCCTCCAACACAGAAACGCTTGGGAGGCTCAGAAGCTTACAAAGAGTCCTGGATACAGCAAATCTGTACCTGGACTAGACTAGTAACAGGAAAGGCAGGAAACAAGCACAAACACAGGCTTTTGAATCAGAAGGTTGAAAGAGATGGAAGAGCGTCCCAAACGGCCAATAAACTATAATTTCTGGGCCAGACACCTCTCCTCCTGCGGTAGATAGGCTACCTAGTGCTTACCACTCCCACTGATAAGCTAGAAGGCTTCCCTCCAACACAGAAAAGCTTGGGGGGCTCAGGAGCTTATAAACAGTCCTGGATATAGCAAGTCTGTATCTGGACTAGATACGTTACAGGAAAGACCACAAAAAAGAAAAATAAACTTGTTAAACAAAAATAACAGTACCAACTGCAGTCCAAACGAACGTTACACGAAAAATCTTTACTTTGTATCGTAAGCGTAAACAAAAATAACAGTACCAACTGCAGTCCAAACGAACGTTACACGAAAAATCTTTACTTTGTATCGTAAGCGTAAACAAAAATAACACGCTTACGATACAAAGTAAAGATTTTTCGTGTAACGTTCGTTTGGACTGCAGTTGGTACTGTTATTTTTGTTTACGCTTACGATACAAAGTAAAGATTTTTCGTGTAACGTTCGTTTGGACTGCAGTTGGTACTGTTATTTTTGTTTACGCTTACGATACAAAGTAAAAATTTTTCGTGTAACGTTCGTTTGGACTGCAGTTGGTACTGTTATTTTTGTTTAATACATTACAGGAAAGGCAGGAAACAAGCTAAGAATTTTTTTTTTTTTTTTTTTGTTACAGAAAAGTAGCTAAAACAGCAGGAGATACAATTCAAATGCAGTGCAGGCTAGCACACGTATATCAATATTATGACAAATACAGTTTAATTAAATGCAATTAAATTAACAAATGACTAAAAAACAAGTGCAAAGTAAGAACAACTGAACAGATAGCCCCCAGAACAGCAACTAAGACAGTTACAGTAAGAGCAGCTGAATATATATATATATATATATATATATATATATATATATATATATATATATATATATTTTTTTTTTTTTTTGAGGGAGGGAACACAGCAGGATTAAGAGGCTACAGGGATTGTCCTTCTCAAATGCTCTCTTTGTACACAGTAGGAGTGCCTGAAATCAAAATATGATCTCACTGCACTCAGTTGACTGAGCAAATGAGATAGGCCCGGAAAGAGTATCCAAATACAAAATTACAAGAGGAGCGGGCAGTTTCAAAGCCACCAAGATTAGCAGCAACACAAGAACAGGGCGGGTGGGTGGGACAAACACAGTGGAGACACAAGAGACAGAAACAGAAACAATACAGCACCACTATAAATAATAGGCAAGTGTATAAATACAACACAGTGCAAGTTAAAGTGGCAAAATATGTACTTATCAGTTTGAAATAGATTCCAACTCTGCACAACAACTCTATCAGCTTTTCAACAGTTTACAGGAATGCAATATAGACATAACAAATTTCTTTCCATCCCTTCCAGACAAGCACTTGCACAATCCTACCTTCTACCTTCTCTAACTTATGGACCCCCCTTATAAATAAATCTGCAGTCCTCTTTAATGGCCAAATTAGAAACTGGCTATAACAAAACTGCTAAATTCACCACAAATAATCACCACTCTACTCACCACTGTACTGCCCTAAAGCAACTGAAATGGCTTGAACTCCCCCACTATCTTCTCCTTCTCCAGCTTTCCACTGCTCATAAACTGATCTGTAAACCTTATGACTGTCCTTCTCTCAGCTTCATTTTCTCCCTGTATAGTCCTGCCTGTCCTCTTCACTCTGTGCACCAATTTCTGCTCCAAATACACAAGCCAAAACTCCCAGAAGGCCATTTTTTATACTCATGGACAATCTCTAAAATCTGGAACAACCTTCCAGCTCCAATCCGATTACAACCATCTCCAGCTACCTTCAAAGCTGCTCTCCACAGCCACCTCTCCTCTTCATGGATATGTAACTGCTCAACTCCTTCTTCAGCAGTTACGTAAATTCTAACCTACATATAAAAAATATAACTCTGTCTGCATTCAAATTCACCTTCTTTCTCTATTGTAACTTGCACCCCCTTACTCTAGGTTGATGTAGCTTTCCCCTTGGTCACTCTATTATATGTAAATACTATGTAAATAGTAGATTAGAAAACTTTTATACTCTTATTTGGTGCAACTAATTAGTATATTTATATATATAGTCGTAGTTTTTTCTTTATTGTGTCATTTGGTCACTTTATACTATGTAGTAACTTTGCTAAGCAAATTCTAAAGTTATTGAAGCCTTTATGTACTGCTTTTTAGGTTCCATTTATGAGTCTCTTTGTACATTGGCAAGTTTTACTTCTGTGTCATTCACACTCTTTACTGTGAACAACACTGTACTTTGTTTGTCATCTCTACCTGTTACTGAAGAGCTTTTCTCCTCAGGCCTCCACTGAAAATGGACTAGCATGGCCCAGTGGACTTTCCCAGTAAACAAAAGTCAATAAATAAATAAATGAATAAGTAAATACATTTTTGTATTGAGGAACAGCCCATTCTAACTCTGACAAATTAATTGCATTATTTAAAGCACATAATGAAGTATTTACATCTCAAGCTATCAAAACAAAAGAAAGGCTATGTTTTTGAGAAAAAGTTACAAAACTTAAATGTTAGTCTTCAAGCTCAATATATATGCCATTGTTTATGACATAACCAATAGATCTAGACACTTTAGGAATATTATCTGGAAAAAACATTATCTTACTTCAGAGACTATCAAAATAGCATTTCTAGGTTGCTTAATAACTCTTCAACAATCTCCAGTGATTTGTATTGCTAATTTTTCAAAGTGCTTTATTTACTAAAGTAATGTCTTTCAGCTTTTCTGGTTAGGGGTCACCACAGCAGAACGCTGGCCCGCTTATGATTGGCAGCAGATTTTTACTGTGCTGAGGTGCCAGCCCGATGCCCAATCTTCAACAAAGACACACCCATTCACGCACGTACCTACCTGCATGTCTTTAAATGTCACTCAACCATGGGGAGGACATGCAGACTCCTCACAGAAGGCGCTCCAGGTGAGAATCGAATGGGAGAACCTCCTACTGTGAGGCAACAAAGCTAACCGCTACACCACCGCGACCTTCTCTGAAATGTTTACATATTTACCTCATAAAGTTCAGAATGCATATGTGTGATCATTTACCTATGTTTCTATACCGGGACAATTCAGTTAAACTAAAGCAGGCCTTTTCAGCAGAGTCCCATAAAGAAAAGTTCCATTTACAAAAGAGTAATTGCATATTCAACTAAGATTATATACAGATAAATGAGAAACAGTATGATAGCCATCAAACATGTCAGTATTGTCACAACAAGGTTATACAAGATGACTGACATATAAGGTGCATCATTTCTCTGACTAACTCACCTTTTAGTGAGCCAGTATCTGATACACTCCTTCATTCAAATGAATTCCACTGACAGATTTGATAACTTACCTTGAGGTTGTGTGACCTCAGAGTAAGTTATATTAGTTTAGGGAATACAAGGAGAAAGTACACACATTTCATTAATGGGGGGAATTACTTCGTAAATAAAATATGTCTTTCAAAGTGCATTTGATTTAATGGGCTTGCTGGATCACTTTATGAAAAACTGATTACATTTATTATATTTTACTTTTTTTCTTTCTATTCAAGCATAGTAGCATGAGTCAGCTTTTCATAATTCATAAATATCTAAATAATCTTAAAGAGTTTTTGACAGTGCATACATAGGGATAAGGAAATCCAATCAAGTCTTCGCTAACCAGTGATGATAGTCAAAGTGTTTAGCCTAGTTATCAAAAAAGCTGATTTTTCCAGATGAGATTGTACAAGAAAGATTTTTGCTTACCCCGCTTTGTTGTGACCCAAAGGTGATGACAATAATATAAGGAGTATAGCAGATTATCTTTTTACCTAGGCATGTTGGGTAAAAACATTGTCTATACTTCTGAATCCATAATTACTCATGACAACTGCATTCAGTGCTTTTGTTTTCTTTTAACTGAAATAGTTATAAGGAACAAAGAAAAGCCCATGGTATCATTTTGATTCTGTCTACAGATTCTAGTCACAGAAATAAAAATTATTAACATTTAAAGCAAATAATTACAGTTGTTGAGCATGTGCAGTGAATCTGCTAAAACATCTTTTTTCTTTAATGAGAAAAGTCATGCAATTTAGAAATATTAGTTTGATTCTAGTGTTATGGAAGCATATAATAACTGAATGTCTAGTATCACTTCAAGAATAAAGCATTTAACTTTTGTTAATAAGAAATTTATCATTTCATATACAAAAAGTCCAAAATATTGCAGCAAACTGATTATGGGCAAATAGAGTTATTTATATTTTTTTATTCTGACTTTGTTCATATCTTTATCTATGATTGTGATTGTATTGCCTATGGGCTATGAGTAAACTTGATTCATTGAGATGAGCACACTACCATGCTAACCACACATATATAAATATATACATGTGATAATCAGATGTGCTTGTAACAATAGCATGTGATGTTGCAAGTCAGAATATATTCTACAAATATGAAATAGTGACTTTAAGGAATTCTGAAATCTTGTATTAATGACAATATTAAAATGATTCCCCAAAATAAGTAAGTGACTTAGTAGTTGAAAATATTATAACTTAAATGCTTTAATAAATTATATTATTATAATGGTGACACAGTTATCATACCTTTATTTATAGAACTGATTGTTCACTTATATAAATATATTGATAAAGTACCATCATGTGTTTTTTGTTGACATTTTTATAGCCGAGATGTCTCTTAAATCTTCATATAAGACATACACGTACTCTGGTAAACAGATGGCTGGTCTTATTTTTCTTTATACTGAAAATGTGCTCACAATCAGCAGTGTCATTCAAACTAAATAAAACTTCTTCAGTATTACTACCTTGCATACAGCCCTAACTCCTGGCTTGTTGGCTTGCTGCACCCACAGTAATTTCAGTCTATATGCTTAAGGTGGGTAAGATGGGCTATAGCAAGACATATACATTTTAGTTTGAAAAAAAATACCCCTGTGCCTTAAACTAGTTTTGTGTTGGAGTTGCTAATTTAAGTATTTGTAACTGCCCTTGGGTGTGGTACACTTGTAAGGTAGGGCTTGCTGGTGCATTAAAACTGTATTTTCACATTCTATGAATCACATTTATATTTGTAATTCCAATTCTGTACTGCTTAATTCTATCACTTACTTTTTAACTGTCACCTCACATTAAAAATGTCTGCGTGATCAGTAAATGAGACAAACATTTTTACTGGTAAACTCCTCATCCCTTATAATGATTTCCATTTGCTTTAAATTATCTTTATAAATTAAGAAAATCAATTCTTTACAACACTTCAATACAAGGCTGTGCCTCTGTTTTAGAAAGTACTGTTTATCATGAGCAGAAGTTGGACTTTAAATTAGTCTAAGGCCATGTGGAATATGACATGTTTTAATATATGATCTCATTTCTTTCTTCTGCCAGAAAATATAAAATGTTTTCAATATCTTTTTTTTTAAAGCTGTTTCTGCTTATCAGATATCATTTTAATGGCACGGATAGAAGTCTATTTAATTTAAATAGCAGAACTATCTGTCAGGATGGGTTAAAATAAAGCAACTCATTTAGAAGTCAATTAGTACATAATATTGTTTTGGTATCCATTATTGAAATATCTTTCATTGGTAAAGATATCTTAATAATTTACTTAGCACTCAAAATCTTCCATGCTTGCATATGTCCAATACTACAAAGTGTTTTTTTATTTCGGAAGTATGCTGCCTGGAAAATGACAATCCACCTAGAACAGTGTAACAAGTGACAAAGTCAAAATAAAAATATTTTGTTTATTTAACCAAAGTCTCAGTAACATTTTACAAACTGGATAAACAACTTAACCCAAATGCTTTTCATTAACTCATGTATGCATGTTATACCATAACATTAAAGTGAATGGCTCCTTTATCCATGCTGTTCCACCACAGTAAACTGTATATGTATGCCATTCCTTTACATTGACCTGATTGGCTCCTATATGCATGCTACTGCTTCACAGTAATCTGATTGACAGATGTATGTATGGTCTTCCACCACAGTGAACTGATTGGTTCCTATATGCAAGCTACTCCTTTACAGTAAACTGGTTTGTTCCTATATGCAGGCTATTCATAGGTTCATAGGTTCATAGGTAGGTACTAGGCTATTGGCCCTAGAGCCTATATAAGCCTAGCCAAAAAGGTACCCTGGCTTTTGCCACCCAAGAAAATTATTTTCCTGTGCCCCTGTCAAGCAGAGCCACTGAAGTGATCCCCGAGGTTAATTTCCTATCTCCCATCCAATCATCAAGATTTTTCTTGAAGACTGCTAATGAGGAGCTTTGTTTGATATATAGGTTCTTCAAATTAAACTGATTGGTCCCTATATGGATGCTACTTCTTGACAGTGAACTGATCGGCTCCCATATGCATGCCATCCCTTCACAGTGAACTGATTGGCTCCTATATGCATGCTGTTCCTTTTCAGTGAACCGATTGGCTACTACATGTATGCTATTCCTTCACAGTGAACTGATTGGCTCCTATATGCATGTTGTTCCTTTTTCAGTCAACTGATTGGCTCCTATATGCATGCTATTCCTTCAAAGTGAACTGATTGGTTCCCGTGCACACACTTTTCCAACACAGTAAACCGATTGTCATATATATGTATGGTCTTCCACCACAGTAAACTCATTGGAGCCTGTATGCATGCTTTTCCATCTCAGTGAATTGAGTAGTTCTTCAATGAGCTGTTAAAGGCATTCTCAGGAGTTATTCCAGGCTCCCATATGCTACCTTTTCATGCAGGTCACTCATTATTCTCAGAAACACAGCATTTTGGGTGTAATTAATTTTATTGCACAAGGCCACAGTATAGGCTAGTTGCCAGACAAGTGAAGGGTTGAATATCATTTTTCTTTGTCCTATAGGATATAATGAACCATTAAACAATTTAAAACTTTGGTGTCATTAACTTCATTGTGACCACAAAGAACATTGTCAGTGAGGTTTCACATCCATATAAGCAAACAGAGATAACTGAGAGCAATATCTTGGTGTTTAGCATATCCTCACACGTTGAAAATTTTACATATATATATATATATATATATATATATATATATATATAGAGAGAGAGAGAGAGAGAGAGTGAGAAATAGAGATGACAAAAGGTTTTTGTGCATGCTAATAGCTTTAGCAATTTTTTATCAACTTCTATGGTCCATTTTTAATAATGGATACTTACTAAGTGAAGTATAAATTGCTATTTGTATAGATGGCAAGCTTCTAAATGGGACCTTTTTAGCCAGAAACAGAGTAGAAACGACATTTTGAATCTCAATAGTTACCATGAATGATTCATCTAAACAAGTCTTACATTCCTTTTGAAAGATCTGACCTTTATAAGCATAGCTGGACAAATGCCTGGTGGGCTCCTTCTTGCCATCCAAATATCAGTACAGTCTTTTGGCAAAATAGCAACACCAGAGGCAGTAATTATTCTTGCTGTTAATGTGTCCATATTCACATCACTGACTCTCTACATAGTTCCTTCTGCCTCTACATGTGTACCAGTTCTTCAATGGAACCTTTCTTTGGTCATAGCCAAAGCAATATACTCCCTCCAAATCTCAATGAAAGTATTCAGTCTGCACATATTCTATTTTTGTTATATCCTATTCAAAGTTCACACCTCAGAAAGTAAGCGACCTGCATAGTATTCTGCAATACGATAGCCACTTAATAATCTTTGCTATGTGGGTGATGTCATCTTTCTCAGTTCATATTTAATACAAATTATACTATCAAGAGTTAAGTCTGATATCAGTAGTTTTGAACTCAGAGATGTTTGGAAAAGAATGAACCCCTCCTTCTGAACTTGTCCATGAATCAACAGTTGTTGCAATATGGTGTTTTGACATCTGGATGGAAAAACATTCTCACTGAAATTTTGGAAAGTAAAGAGAGGTCATCACATACCTTTTCTGCAAGGGCCATACTCCAACTATGTAGATTGTTGCTTCATATATTTGGTCTGTTCCTCATATATATATTTTTTTAGTTTTCTGGCAAATCACTGAGGAATAAAGTCACAAAATGATGCCATACATTTGGGTTTCAGACTTTATATCCTAAAGAAAATACATGCTAACACACACATCCTCTTATTCTACAAATTTTCTAAGTTCATAAGAGCAATATTTATTTAGTAAAACTGCGGTGGTGGTGCTACGGTAGCGTTGTCGCCTTACAGTTAGACATTGCCCGTTCAATTCTCAGTTAGAGCATCTTCTGTGTGGCACCATGCTGAATGGGCCTTCCTTCGTTGAAGGTTGTGCGTTAGGCCTGGCAAGCCAGCATGTAAAACTCTACTGCCAATCATTAGCGGACCGGAGTTCCGCTGCGGTGACCCCTAACTGGGAAAAGCCGAAAGACACAAACAAATAAGAGCAATATTTAAAATCTGTCCCTACTTTCAGGCCTTTGTTCCCACATTATTTTGTGCTTTGTCCAAATTTCTTGCACTAAGTGATTGAGAGGTATGGCAAGCAGACATTACCCAGGGAGATGGTCACTGAATTCACATACTAAGGAATATAGTACTGACCTGTTTTGCTGCAATAGTACCTGTTATTTTTAAGTAGAGTTAACCATTAAAAAAACATTTCTTGCATCCATTAAGTAAAAGCCTACTCACTGAAAGACATTGGAAGAATGCAAATATCCTCTTAAAAACAAAAATATGAGTATTTGGTTGTTTGAAAGATAAGGGCAAGAAGCTGTATTACAAATGCATACATATCTTAGGATCATAGGAGGTTATGAGGCTAGGCCTGAGGCCCTTACAAGCCTAGCCAAGAGTGTATCCCCAAAAAGAAACCTCAGTCAGCACCTGTTGCCCCTGTCAGTGAGGGACACAGGTGGAATCCCCGGGACAAATTTGTGTTTTCCCATCCACTCACCAAGGTTGCACTTGAAGAGGGTCAATGTAGTACTCTGTTTGACGTGTATGGGAAAATCTATTCCAGAGACAAGGCAGCCTCTGGGAGACAAACCTGTCTCTCAGGCAGGTTTTGTTGATGTCGCATGTCAGATTCAGGCCTGTTGTGCTGGTAATGCATGAGGAATTAGACTCACATATAAGGGGCAGCTGTTGAAGGGTAGGGTCCAACATTGTCTTGTAAGCATGCCACAGCCCACCTCTGGCCAATCTGTCTGATACCATGTGGGGTGCTACTGATTAGAGGCTGTCTGCATGGGATAGGTGTTGGAGGCCATGGATTACCTTTGTGGGTATTACCATGGCCTTTCCAGTTGGTGCAGATGTCTGGATAGGTACATATCAGATGGGACATTGTACTAAATTATTGTTCTTCTGACTGAAGACTATACAGAGGTAATGTCCACCTTTTTCCTGGATGCACTCCCTTTACCTATGAGTTGAACCATGTACAAGGCCTTTCTGCACGATCACTGCATGATGGCTGAATGCGACATTGTTATCAGACTGAGGTTTTGCTGATGTTACATATTAGATTCAGGCTTTTTGAGTGGGTAATGCGTGAGGAGTTAGACTTACAGATATAGAGCATTTTTAGTAGGTAGGGTCAAAGACTGCCTTGTAGGTGAGACACAAATCACCTCTGAGTAATCTGTATGGTACTGAGTAGAGTGACAGCGATTTGAGCCTGTCCACATAGGACAGGTTTTGGAGGTCATGGGTTCTCTTTTTGAGGTGTTTCTGTGGCCTTCCCAGTTGGTGCAGATGTTTGGAGATGTACATACTAAATGGGGTATTATACTCAATTATTGGTCTAATGCAGGAGGTGTATAGAGAGGTAATAACCTCCTTTTTTCTGGATGCAATCCCTTTACTTACGAGATGAACCAAGTGAAATATTTATGACCACTGCCACTACATGATGGTGGAATGTGAGACTGTTATCAACCTGAGTACCCAGGTCTCTCACCACAGGTTGTGTGCTTAGGGGTTTCTTGCTGATGTGGTACTCAGTAGGGGCCGTATTTTTGCCGAATGGTATGATGATCCTTTTTTTTTTGCATTTAGTTTGAAGCCATGACTTTGGCAACAATCATTAGTTGCTGTGAGACTCTCTTGCAGTAAGTTAACATCATTTGGGGAGTCAGTGTCAACATCCAACTTACAGTCATCCACAAACCTGGTCAGCCACAGGCCTTTTGTCTTTGACTGGACCTCTGAGAAGTAGATGCCAAACAGTAGGGGTCCAAGGACAGATTCCTGGGAAACTCCACTAGTGATAGGTCTGCTATTGGAGGTGGAGGCACTTATTTTGACCTTGAGGGTCCTATTGGTGAGACAACTGGCCATCCACCTGATGAGATAGGAATTTACACCAAGTTGTGTTAGCTTTTTGATGATGCTTGAGCTGGGGTATTGTGACAAAGGCCTTGGCCAAGTCAAGGTAAGCTGTAGGTACTGAGTTTCCCTCATCCACAGCCTTGGTGATAGTCTCAAAAAAGCCAGCCCAGTTCAACAGGCAAGATCTGCCCTTGACAAATCTAAACTAAGTGGGATCAAGTGCTTGGAGATCACCTATGTCCTTGTTTATTGGATCCATAATGATACACTCCATGGCTTTACAAATCAGACTTGTCAAGCTAATGGGATGATAGTTTCCAGGGTCAGTAGTGGCACCAATTTTGTACAAGGGGATTACAATGGCAGTTCTCCACTTTGCTGGAATAAAGCCTGTACTTAGACTGTGGTTGTATAGGGTGCTCAATGGCAAAGCCAGTTCTTGCTGGAGATGGTGCAAAATACAGCTCGTGATACTATCAGGTCTCACAGAAGCTGTGTTCTTTGCCTTGGATAGGGCCTTTAACACTTGATCTATGGAGACATGAGGTGCAAGACACGTTTCGGGGATGTCAAATGGGTCTTTGGGGGGGACGGGGGAATGATGTTTGCTTTGAACATATCTGCTAGCAGGTGGGATAAGTCAACAGGATCAGTGTAAGTGATACTGTTAAGTACTAATTTGTAACAAATCTGGGCCTTGCCATGGAGTTTTCTGATATAACTGAAGAAGGCTTTGTGGTTTACCTTTGTTTGGAAGGCTAGTTTAAATTCATAATTAGCTTTGGAGGTTTTCACTAGTGATCTGATGTGCTTGTTAAGCTAATGAGAGAGTTTTTCCAATTTAGAATTTGTTCTTTTTTACCCTTGCAAAGCAGTTTCTTCCTTTTGTTGTAAAGCCTGTCGATAGAGGATGCCCACCAGAAAGATTTGTGTTTCCTTGAGGAGCAGGTTTTAGTTCTGTTGGGTATGGCTGAGTCCTTGCAGTTGTACAGGCACTTGTCTACTGCATTGGTGTACTGTTCAGCACAGTTTGCATCCTTTGAGGAGAGTGGTGGTATGAAGCTGTTGATACACTCCCTTAAGAGTTTGTAGTCAGCTTTTGAGAAGTTATTTAGCTTGATTACGGCTGGGGAGGGTTGGGTGGAACAGAAACTTCGAATAATGAGCCGATGGGGCTGAGATAGTGGAATAGAGAAGAGCACAGGTGGAGATTTGGGAATATTGCAACAGATGTTTACTAGTGGAATACTTGATGGATATGCCAGGGGCAGCCTGCATGTGGGAATGTAGAAGAACAAGGAGACAAGATTAGGAAGGGAAGAAGCTCAGGATGATTGTGTAGGAAACGAGGTGTCGCGAAAGAGTAGAAAAGATAGAGAATAATACATTAGGTTGACTACTTGGGCCAATGCAGGAAAGGAAGTAGGATTTGAGAAGGAGGCTCAAATGGTAGAGTGAACAGCATCATGTGTAGACCAGAGAGTGGAGGAAATGCATAAACCAGTTCAGATAAACTGAGGTAAAGGACTGACATAAATCTTAAACAGGATCTAAGAGGATAATAAAGGAAGAGGACAAGGCATGGGGGGCACTATGTGACATATGTTTAATGGAGAGGAACAGAGAGGCAGACAGTGAGAAGATAAGAGCAGTAAGATGATGTAAGATGATGAAAATAAAGGGAAGCGGCAGAGTAGAAGACAGACATAAACATTAGTGAGAGTCCTACAAGGAAGAATCCTGGAGAAATGGGAAAGGGATTTAAAACAACACAAAGAGGGGTTGTTCAAATGCAAGTAGTATGATTATTGTGATGGGACAGGAAGTGAGGAAAGAGGAGAGCCAATACCGGCACAGGGAAGTGGGATTGGTTATTAGAGAGTCAGTCACCAAAGAAATTATGAAATTCAACAAGTGATACAAAAGAGTAGTTTAAAGCAGGCATTTAATAAGATGTGGGGGAGGTGACCAGGGAGAGGTGTACATAAATGATGTGGTGAACACAGGCACAAATGACTTTTTGTTGTCAACAGTAGTAGCAAGCAGGGCCAGTGACATGGCAGTGGGATGTTAGAATAGTGGATAGAAGGTAGCACTTACAGAATTCTACCAGTTCCAGCAGCAAGCTTACTCAGAAACAAGAAAATCGAGGAGTATAAAGACCAGCTGTGGTAGATGATCATTGTCATAGACAGGCTCCATCTTTCCTCAGAATGGAATACAGTGCTCCAAACTAGGCTGATAAAGTACATTGCTATGGATATACTGTTAAATTAAGATGAAAGGGAGGCATCTTTCTCAAGTACTACAAAAGTGAGGAAAATGTAGAATATAATGGAGGAGCAAAATAAAGAGATACTTACCATGGCCTGGTGGGTTTACTCTTCAGTGCATGGAGTCTGGGTAGAAAGATGAGGCATGATGCTGGAAATTGTTATAATACTGTTGATATTATAGAAACGTGACATTGATAAGAAGGGTGGTGGGGCATGTAGGTGCCATGCTATAAAGTATTAGGAATGACAGCTGGAAGATGTGAAGGAGCAATTTACAATTTATGTAAGGGAAAACACCAAATGTGAGGCCAGAGTGGAGGAGGAATACAAGTCATGAAGGGAGTGAGGAATGATGGAGGTCAGAACTGCGGGTAAATATCTTAATGCTAAAGGAAAGGAATGGAAGGCAGGCTGGTGGATCAGTACAGTGTGTCATTCCACGACCCATATTAAAGAATGAGAAAGAGGGACAGGGGGTAGTAAAGGACTGGGTAAGAGGAGAATCAGGGTTAGACTCATTAAGGATCTCTTCATCCAAGGAAAAGGCTGGAAGATTTCATGCTCTAACATGAAAATGGAGTGGTGTGAAAATGTCCAGATGAAGATATTTTCCAGTAACAAGCACATAACCTGTATGGTTTAGAGGGGAATATACACTGCTTGTGATTGTTACTATATGATCAACATAATACAGTAAACTCTTAGTTAACCAGAAGTCAAGCAAATGGCACTCTTAAGCAATCGGCAAAAAAAAAATCAAAGAAATGTGTTGCACTTTTTGTTTCCCCCTGCAGAAGCATGCCTTATATTTTGTAGAGTTTTAGAGTTTTAAAATGGAAGATAGGAATAAATTCCCTTTCTCCCCAACCTGAGAATAAGTCAAATCAAATAAATAGTATAGGGTACAGTATTAGCCAGGCTTATTTTTAATAGTAACTCACAAGCAACTGGAAACTACAGTTATCCAGCATCTACCTGTCCCAATGGGTGCCAGTTAAATGAGAGCTTACTGTAGTGGCACAAATAATTTAAAGATAGGATACACATGTAATACTTTCTTTTGCAGAAACAAAAATAAATGACCTTGTATGGTATAATTTTGCTATATGGTTCATTAAAATCAACAGACTTCACACTGTCACATTGATAATGTGCTTATATTTTCCATCATTTTTGTGACACTATTTTTTCAAATGTGTTTTTGAGTAGTATCCCACATTTCTATTGGAAACAGGAGCAGTTATGTAGCTGTTTGGCTTTCATACTTTATGTCTGGATGTACCTCCTTCTCAAGGGCCTTTGTTCTTATTTCAATGTCTGAGGGTTGAGAAATATGCCTGAGGATACTTTCAGTAGTTTTGCTGTGCTGTAAAAAATTTTCTTTAAGATTCCAAAAGAGTTGCTTTCCATGTAAATCTGCCCTGATTCTGAAAGACATGCTCTCAGTGTAAGTGACTTTCTTCAGTGTAAGGCCTGTCTATAAACAGACTAACTACAAGGACCATTTTCCAAAACACCTGTTCTCTGCCTGTTCTCAGAGTAAGTGGTCACTTACACTGACAGCAAATCTTTTGGAATCTGGGACATTATTTTCTTTGTGTTCTATGTTCAAAGTAAATACATTAATAAATAATTAAAGGGATTACAAACTCAGAATGTATTATATTACATGAACTGGGCAAAGCCTCTTACATCTGCCATGCATGGGGATTTGCCCTTAAATGAATGCAGGACTGAAAACCCATTCAAAATTCATCTTATATGAACTTGGACAGTTTTATTATCTCTGTCAACGAAAGCTGCAACTCTAAACCATTTTAAAATGGGCTGAAAGGGTAAGAAATATACCACAAAAGCAATGGCGTTACTCTTTGCTTGGTAGATGGTCAAAGATGAGTTAATTCATTAGCCCAGAATAGCTTCCTGAGATGCCAACAAGCAATCCCAGGTTTGATCCTTTGTTTGTAATGTTTCAAATATGTTCACTTGATATCAGGACTTCCCGTTCATTTCTGTATGTTCCTATGGCAAGAACCATTTTCTTCATGATGGAATTCAACTTCTCAGTTTGCAGACTGCACTTGCTTGCATGGAAATGATGCAGCTGCAATAAAATATATGGAACTCAATATCAGCATCCACCTTGCTAACACATTGCTTCTTATTTCATCCACCCCAAGTCACTTCAAGTAGCAGTGTTAATTCCTTCCGTGATGTCACCTCGATGGCTGCCTGGAGTCTGTGTGCATGGCCTTATCTATCATGGCAGCACCACAAAATGATGCCTACAAAATTTAACTAAACAGTCAGGTTAGAACTGCAGCTGCTTGTCTATGCTGTAACTAAAGCTCACTTGGAACTTTAGTATCTCTGAGCCACAGAAACAAACAAATGCCTGCAATGTCTCATTTCTTATTTTTGGAGTGTAATGGCACACCAAAGTGCAATGCTGTCCTCTACATTTTATTTGTACATATCAAATACTTCAGTGACTTGGATATTGCCTCTTTCTACCCTAAAATAATTCTGTGCTGCATTTTGTGTTTGATTGACAGGAGGAAGTCAAAAACAAGTGGAGATTTCCAGATCATGATAGTAAGCTATTAACAATGAATAAACGTGTGTGTGTGTGTGTGTGTGTGTGTGTGTGTGTGTGTGTGTGTGTGTGTGTGTGTGTGTGTGTGTGTGTGTGTGTGTGTTGGTGTGTGTGTAAGTGTGTATTATACAATGAATGGCATTAACATTCAAAAACAAGCATGCTAATTGGCCACCCCAACCAGCATGCCCATTGTAAATCGAGCATATGCCAATAGAAAAAATCCAGTCGCCTGGACTTTCTTCTATTAATATATGCTACAGAGATTCCAGTTTTCTCTTCTTTTTTTTTTTTTTTTTTTTTTTTTAATACATTTACATGTCAGGACACTTCAGAAGTGGGTTTGGTTTCATGTAGATGTTAGTATGTTGTGTTGCAGGTGAGTATCTCTTTGCCGTTACTAACTTCAGCAAATTGTTTCACTGATTAGGTGTCGATGGATAGGTGTTTGCTGGAATTGCATTTTGGTGACGTAATATAGACCTGGCAAGGTGGGGGAAATGCTGTATTTACCCACAGTTGGCCTAATTAAGTCACTTGTGCTTCACCCCTGTGACCAAACCACATTAACCATAGGTAAATCCAGCATTACCCACACACAGCCATAGGCTATTGCTGTAATGTGCAACTAAGCTAATCAAGACTTAAAAGACAAAAGTACATAGACTAAGACAACATAACATCTATTGATAAAGGTATTAACTTTGGTACAGTTCTAAGAGAAGTAGATAATTGCCACTTATATGTTACCCTGTGTAAATAATCAGCTTATTGCAATAACTGTGAGCAGGTACTTTTAAAATTAGCTAGTAGATTACCTAACCTGTTTATAAATCAAGTGTCACCAATCTTTATTTCAGAAATGTATATTTCAATGAATGATCATAGGATCATAGGATCATAGGAGGTTACTAGGCTAGTGACCCTAAGTTCCTTACAAGCCTAGCCAAGTTCTGTCCTTATTTTCAAGATCATCACCTATTGCCCCTGTCCAAGATCG
Organism: Protopterus annectens; assembly: GCF_019279795.1. Lineage (NCBI taxonomy): Eukaryota > Metazoa > Chordata > Ceratodontiformes > Protopteridae > Protopterus > Protopterus annectens. The sequence continues at coordinate 1,545,108,744 of NC_056741.1, forward strand.
ACACAGTTGGAACCCTTGGGGTGAATTTATGGTTACTCATCCAATCATCCAGACTGCATTTGAAGAAGGGCTGTGAGCTACTCTGCTTGACATGAAGTGGGAGTCTGTCCCAAAGGTGTGGTAACCTCTGGGAGACATATCTGTCCCTGCAGCAGGTTCTATTAATGTCTCATACCAGGTTAAGGCCTTTAGAGTGAGTAACCCGTGTGCCATTTTGCTTACTGAGATGCAGCAGTTCCAATAAATCAGGGTCAGAGATCACCTTGTATGCAAGACAGAGATCACCTTTGAGTAGTCTGTATGAAACAGAATAAAGTGACAGTGATTTCAGATGATTCACATAGGACAGATGCTGAAGACCTTGACATTTTTTTTTTTTTTTTTTTTTGGGAACCTTTGTGGTCTCTCCAATTACTGCAGGTGCTTGGAAAGGTACATACAAAAGTGGCATTATACTCAGTTATTTTCCTGATGGATGAGAGAAAAGTACAGGGAGGTTATAACTTTTTTCTGGAGGCAATGCCTTTACTTATGAGATGAGCAATATAGAATGCCCTTCTTACCACTGTGGAGACATGGTGATCAATGGTAAGGTTGCTGTCAACCTGTGTGTCCAAATCTCTCATCACTGAGTGCGTATGTAGGGCATTGTTATTGATGTGCTAGTTAGCAGGAATATTACTCTTACTGAAAGGGATGATAGTACATTTTTTTTGCATTGAGTTTATGTGCATGACTTTGGCACCAATCATTTGTTTGTGTAAGACCCTCTTGTAGGATGTTGACATCATTTGGAGATTCTATGACTGCTTCCAGTTTGCAGTCATTAGCAAACTTTGTCAGCCATGGACCTTTAGTTTTAGCTTGTACTTTGGAGAAATAGATTTCAAACAATAGATGCTCCAGGACTGATCCCTGTGGAACACAACTGGTTACAGGTCTGCTGTTGGAGGTGGATTCCCCTATTTTGACTATATGGGTTCTATCAGTGAGCCAGTTAACCAACTGTTTAACGATACAAGGATTGATACCTAGCTAGGAGAATTTGTCAATGATGCCTGAGTACAGGATAGTGCCAAAAGCCTTGACTAAGTCTAAGTAGGTTGTATGCAAAGATTTCCCCTCATCCAGGGCCTTGGTGACTGTCTTGAAGAAGCCCACCAGCTTTACCAGGCATGATTTCCTTTTGGCAAATCCAAATTGAGTAGGGTCAAGTGTTTGTAGATTACCTATATCTTTGTTGATAAGGTCCATAATGATTCACTCCATGGCCTTGCAGATAAAGATAGTCAGGCTAATAGGGCTATAGTTCCCAGGGTCAGTTGAAGCACCACCTTTGTGCAAGGGGATAACAGTGGCCTTTTCCCATTCAGCTGGGATGAAGCCGGTGCTTAGACTATGATTGAGAAGAGTACACAATGGTGTTGCTAATTCTTGTTTGAGCCCATGTTGGGCACAGCCTGGGATGTTATCAGGTCCCATAGATGCTGTATTTATGACCTTAGAGAGAGAGCATTTGTGACTTGCTCTTTAGAGATACAAGGTAGAAGATAGGTGGTAGGGATGTCATGGGTTAAGTGTGGCAGGGACAGGGGAATGAAGTTTTCACAGAAAATGTCAGCTAACAGGTTAGCTATGTCCACAGGCTCAGTATATGTGTTATCATTAACTACCAGTTTGGCAAAAATCTGGGCCATTTCTTTTAGGTTACAGATGTAACTAAAGAATGCCTTATGCTTGTCCTTAATTGAGGAAGCTAATTTGGATTCATAGTTTGCTTTGGAGGACTCGGCCGGCCACAGTGGTGTAGCAGTTAGCGTTGCCACCTCACAGCAAGAGGTTCTCTGGTTCAGTCCTCGGCTGGGGTGCCTTCTGTGCGGAGTCTGCATGTCCTCCCTGTGGTCACGTGGGTTTCTTCCGGGTGCTCCGGTTTCCTCCCACATCCCAAAGACATGCTGTAGCTGGATTGGACACTCTAAATTGGCCCTAGCTGTGAGTGCGTGCATGTGTTTGCCTTCTGTGGAAGGTTGGGTGCCAGACTGGCAACTCAACACTGTAAAAAAACTCCACTGCCAATCATGAGCGGACAGGTGATCCACTGTGGCGACCCCTAACCGGGAAAGCTGAAAGAAGAAGTTTGCTTTGGAGGACTTCACAAGAAGTCTTATTTGCTTGTTTAAGCTGAGGAGAGAGTGTTTCCAGTTTAGGGTTTGCTCCCTCTTATCATAGACAGCAATTTCTTCATCTTATTGTAAAGCCTGTTAATGCAGTTGTCCACCAGGCAGGTTTGCTATTCCTTGAGGAGCTTCTTTTGGTCCTATCAGGTACGGGTGAGTCAATGATGTTCTACAGGTGTTTGCATAAAGCACTGGTGTAGAACTTGACATAGTTGCCAGTTCCATCTGAGGGGGGAGGTGCAGTGAAGTGATTTATACCATCCCATAAGAGATTATAATCTGCTTTGGAGAAGTTTTTTAGTTTAGCTGTTGCCAGGGGAAGGGGGGCAGGTGTCATAGTTACTTCAAAAGAGATTGATTTGTGGTCAAATCTCACCAGGAAAGACATCACAGTGGGGGTGCTACAGTGGTCCCCCATATTGGTAAGCACCATATCCAGGATGTTGGCACCCCTTGTCGGGGTGTCAACCAGCTGGTCCAGGGCACTGGAGTTAACAAAGTCAAGGGACCTTTGGGCAAGTAAGTTTGTGCATGAGTAATTTACCCAGTCAATGGATGACAGTTAAAGTCACCCAAAACCATTGTGTTTGGATGTATCTTGACAGACTCAAGTAGATCTAAATAGGCAGAGTGGATGTATTGATTCATGGAGGGGGTCCTGTACCTGACAATGACTTAAATATGTGTCCTACCAACAGTTAATTGCACCTGAAGTATCTCCAGGGAATCATGCTGTTTATCTAATCTGGATGTTTTTTTATCTTTAATGAATATTGATACACCACCTCCTTTAGTTATCAAGCCTTCCATGTATGGTCTGAACATGTGGAAGGACGTGTAGCCCAATGTGGTTGGGGTGCTCTCCACAGCCTTGAACTAGGTCTCTGTGACTGCACAAATGTCGTCTTCCAAGGAGAGGACTCCTTCCAGTGAGTGCAGTTTCATGTTAAGATTCCTAGCATTTACAGCATAATCTTGAGGTTGTTTTCAGATAGAGTTTTTATATAAGGAATTTTGTCCTTCAGACACTGCCTAAAAAAACACTATGGGGGTGGCAAGAGCCTTGGCCAGTAGCCGAAATCCCAGGGGTGACAAATGTAGATCAGCTTTGGCAAAGCATCGAGATCTGTTGATCATGTCATCCCAGGCTGACAGATACTGTATTCCCTTAGAATGACACCAGAAACTAAGATAATTATTGACGTCATCATTTTCTGTTTGTATTGAGCTGTCATCATAGGTGAAGGTAAAGTGCTGCTTAAGGCTAGGGACATACCTGCCTGAGACATATACTCCGAGAGCTCAGTCATGTCTCTTTTTATATAGTCCTGAGAGGTACATCTTAAGTCATTCACACCAACATGAACTATGATGGAGTCATAACAGTACCTGTTGTTGAGAGACTTGAGTGCATGTGTGATATGGCAGATCCTGGCACCTGACAGACAGCTGACTGTGACCTTTTCTTTATCCAGCCTGGTGAGAGGTACATCTGTGTGTCTCAAGATGGAATCATCTATGACCAATATGTTTGGTTCTGTGTTTTGCCATAAGGGCTTGACAGGTAACACATGATGCATGAGCTATTATGTGTATTGTGTTCTGCAGAGGAAGCATTATGTGAAGTATGCTTGTGTTTGTGTTTGGGACATGGTCTCTGATGTTTTGGTATGTTTCTGGTGAGGATCTCCACATATGCAGATATGTGTGATGTGAGTTTGGGTGGAGTAGGAGGTGAACTGTGCATGCTGACAACCTGCTCATTGTCATATGTACTTACTGGTGTGTGAGAGAGAGCATGGATTTAAGGTTCTTAATATAGTTGCATCTCTCACATTTTGAGTTTGTGTGGACTAGTAGTAGAGGGTTATCAGTGAACATGAGGCAGATGTTATATTGTTTTAGGATGCTCATGTCAACCAAGCTGGCTGGAGAAACTATGGGAAATTGTCTATCCACAGTGTTACTGATTACTAAAAGCCTGGCATTATTAGTTCTTGTCATGTAATTGCTCGACATTTGGAGTATGATACACCTTGCCACATCTTAAAAATCTATTTGCTATTCCACACTACATCTTAAAATTATATATACATCATCAAATACCAGTAGAATATACACAAGTGAATGTGAGGTTTTAAAATGAGAACTGTTTGATTAGGACAGTAATATTTGCAAAGTATTGCTACTTCTCACATTTATGAAATCGGTTCTTTCTTACTGAATTTTGATCTACGTGATAGTCCATGCTGTTAGCTGTCACACAATGTTACATGTTTTAATAATATGTGCATCTAGCTACCATCTGTTGCATATTTTTGCCACCTAATGTAAATACTGTTTGCATTACCAAAAACATGCTGAGGTGTCTATTTTCTTCTTTATAAAATATTTTGACATTTGCTTACCATCAGCCCGTATCCTTTACACGATCCAACTGCCTTTTTATGGATTTCCTTGTGAAAATCCATATGAGTAATGATTGCACAGGATATAGAAATGTACTTCTCAGAGACTTTCAAGACACAGAACATCTACAGCTGCTGATTTTAAGTAAGAAAGGTATTTCTGGTTTTAGACAAAAGTGCTCCTAAATGAGATTCTTGTGCATTTGTTTTACTGACTCCTCTCTGGAAGTATCACAGTTTCAAATGTAAGGGGATTGCATGCAGAACAGAAATGCTGCAAAACAAGAACTTGGCTCTATGACCACTTGTCAAGATTGTAAGAGCAGATAAACACAGAGGTAATGCTGAAACTATGTGGACCACCAATAAACACAAAATATCCCAGCAAGAAAAAGGCTACAGTGGACACGTGAACAGATATCCCTGTTGTTGCTTTAGTGAGAAGTTATGAAAGTCTTCAGTGAAAAAAAATGCTATTTGCAAAACAGATTTGCTTGCTAAGCATACGATTCATTCAACTTTATTTATCATTAAACAATTAACATACAGACTGAACAGCAAAAACATTACACAAATGATCATAATTCACTCTCTCAGAATTATGTTGAATGTGTTCTTTCTGATTTTTTTTTATTACTCTCCAATGTTGTTGCCCATATGGTTATAAAATATTAAACAATGTCACCCCAGTAAAACTCCTTTTACGGGGGCACTTGCTCCCTCTGATTTTAATTCCCAAATGCTGTTATCTATATAGCTACATATGAAAACATTACAAGTACTCGTCATAAGTTTCGAATACCACTGTCTCAAAGCCAGGTACTTGAACATCTATCAGCTCATGCAAGCTTCACCTCTCTCTCTCTCTCTCTCTCTCTCTCTCTCAAATAAATTTGAATATGAGTTCAGGCAAACAGCAATTGGAAGGGATCATGAGGGGGATTTTAGAGGCAGAGAGTAGGAAAGGAGTTTTAGGGTTAGGGTGTGGAAGGAGAGTTTTAGGTTTATGGTGCAACTTGGGAATTCAGGTTTAGGGAGGGGTTTGGAGTTTTAGATTTAGGGAGCAATTGTCGACATAGGTTAGGGAGTGAGAACTTGTGTTGGGAAATGGGTGGAAGTTTTAGGGATGGAGTTTAGATTCTGTTAGGGTCATACAGTTTTTTGAGCCTGGTCTTGAGAGGGCTGCTTAGAAACAGGAGATCAGGCTAATGGGCATGATCAAGTGTATTGAGTTATTAGCACTTGAGTACCTGTAACAGACCCAGCTACAAAACATTACATTATGTTACATCAAACAAGAGTTTTTGCAGCACAGTTTGCCTTCTTCTCTTTTTTTTCGCATTGTTGTATATGGCCACAAAACATATCATAGTGTCACACCAAAAAAGGAATATGTTTTCTATGGAGCATAGCCTCGTTTAGAAGAAGACATCATTTGCTTACATATTGTAATGCTACGGTTGCATAACAGCTGAGTTTCAGCAAAAATCAACACCTATCTCTTTGTACATAATACTTTCCAATTATGATAGAAAATTCCAAGCTGAAAAAGTAGGACTCCTGCACATTCGTGGGAGGAAGACTAAAGGAAGGTATCATCACCCCTTTTGGTTAAGGTACATAGATTTCATGGTCACATACGATTGTAAGAAGTGTAGTCACTTGTATAAGATGCAAGTTGTTTGGGATTACTAGCATCAAATCCAATATGTGCTTAGGTGAATAGCCCACTGGTTGGAAAGGAGACCCATTATGCTTAAGGTGGCAGATACCTCTTCAAATAATATTAATGTAGCTTTTAGTGTGCCCCTGAACTGAGTGCTGGCACCAGTCCTTTCTTGCATCTACCTCTCTGATCTCCAGACAGGGAATTGGAGAATTTGTTTCATATGTAAGTACTAGGCTAGTTGCCCTTGTAGACTATTTTAAGACTAGCTTACGCCATTTTTTAAAAAAGATAAAATACTGTTGTGTTTCTGCCCAGTCGCCTGCTCCTTCCCTAAGGTACTTGCCCTGTATAAAATAACCGCGTGGCAACTAAGACCTAGTTATTGAAACAGGAAGGACATCTACAGCGGTGCGAATGCACAGGCAGGCTCCAGCTTTCAGCCCCACTACCCTATATTTCTAAAGAAAAAGGTTATTAACTATACCCTTGTAAAATAGTTTTTTTATTCTTAGTTAATACCTTAAGGCAAGCTCACTTGTGCAAGAAACACAACAATATATAACATAGGTAGCTGTATATACCAGACAGAAAATATCTAGCCTTTACCTCCAGTTTTTAGCTATTTAAGTAAGAACAGAGTGAACCATAGGGCGTGAGTCTAGAGTTTCACCTACAATATCTACTAGTGCTCTAAAATCAGGTCTAGTATTGCCAAATGTGGTTCCTGCACTTACCTGCAGTGTACAACCTTTAAGACCCAGAAAGCTCCTGGTTGGTTCATCCCCATGACGCAGGAAAGTTTTCAAAGTCCCTGCTAGTTTCCGCCATTTTTTAAAAAAGATAAAATACTGTTGTGTTTCTGCCCAGTCACCTGCTCCTTCCCTAAGGTAAGAAACTAATGATCTTCATAACTATTTCTGTTCTTATTCTTTCTTTACTACCTCTGCGACTGATGAAACAGTAACTGAAGTAGATATATGCCAGCACGGCTGAGTTCTATTGTATAGAAATAACATGCTTAATGAAAGTGTCTAGCGCCAGCATTTCACTAAGTTAAAAGTGCAACTCTAGCGACTATAACCTCTATACTGTTATTTTGAACTGTGATAGCTTACTGGCGATGCAACTTCATTAATTAATCAGTGATATAAACGAACCGTCTTGTTAGCGCAAAACTTATACAGTGTGCTGTTCCTTAACTAAATAGTACAGTATCAGCACGCTCTTAACTGACGCTGTTTGTTGTAGCTGATCCATGTTTTTTTTTCTCTTTTTTCACTAATCTGAAGCTGAACTATGACTGCATAACCGTGCATTATTTAACGCCAACTTAAAATAGCTGTATTTTATATCTTGTTTGGCTGTCTGTGGTAATGCAATATGAGAGCGAATTGTTAAAAAAGGACTGAGGTACTTTGTAACTCATATAATTATTGGGCGTCGTGTAACATACCTAACGCCAAATTTCACTTGGTGTATCACCACACGCCAATCTGAATTGATGCTTTTCCAACTTGAATTGATGTCTTTGCTTATCTTGCTCACTGTTTGAGATAAAGTAGCTTAATGAGGGACCGTGAAAGAAACTTGAGAAGCATCTGGTAACATATCTGTTGTTTTTAAGAGACTGTGTTAGCATTGTTTGATCTCTAGTAAGGTGTCCTTTGCATATGTTCCTAAATTACTAGAACTTTGCTATATACATTTAATAACACTTCACATTTATTCTAATTTGGGCCATGGTAACAATGCAATACTAAAACAAGTCTGTACTTTGTCATCCTATCTCCACCTAGGTACTTGCCCTGTATAAAATAACCGCGTGGCAACTAAGACCTAGTTATTGAAACAGGAAGGACATCTACAGCGGTGTGAATGCACAGGCAGGCTCCAGCTTTCAGCCCCACTACCCTATATTTCTAAAGAAAAAGGTTATTAACTATACCCTTGTAAAATAGGTTTTTTATTCTTAGTTAATACCTTAAGGCAAGCTCACTTGGGCAAGAAACACAACAATATATAACATAGGTAGCTGTATATACCAGACAGAAAATATCTAGCCTTTACCTCCAGTTTTTAGCTATTTAAGTAAGAACAGAGTGAACCATAGGGCGTGAGTCTAGAGTTTCACCTACAATATCTACTAGTGCTCTAAAATCAGGTCTAGTATTGCCAAATGTGGTTCCTGCACTTACCTGCAGTGTACAACCTTTAAGACCCAGAAAGCTCCTGGTTGGTTCATCCCCATGACGCAGGAAAGTTTTCAAAGTCCCTGCTAGTTTCCGCCATTTTTTAAAAAAGATAAAATACTGTTGTGTTTCTGCCCAGTCGCCTGCTCCTTCCCTAAGGTAAGAAACTAATGATCTTCATAACTATTTCTGTTCTTATTCTTTCTTTACTACCTCTGCGACTGATGAAACAGTAACTGAAGTAGATATATGCCAGCATGGCTGAGTTCTATTGTACAGAAATAACATGCTTAATGAAAGTGTCTAGCGCCAGCATTTCACTAAGTTAAAAGTGCAACTCTAGCGACTATAACCTCTATACTGTTATTTTGAACTGTGATAGCTTACTGGCGATGCAACTTCATTAATTAATCAGTGATATAATTAAATTCTAAAACGAACCGTCTTGTTAGCGCAAAACTTATACAGTGTGCTGTTCCTTAACTAAATAGTACAGTATCAGCACACTCTTAACTGACGCTGTTTGTTGTAGCTGATCCATGTTTTTTCTCTTTTTTCACTAATCTGAAGCTGAACTATGACTGCATAACCGTGCATTATTTAACGCCAACTTAAAATAGCTGTATTTTATATCTTGTTTGGCTGTCTGTGGTAATGCAATATGAGAGTGAATTATTAAAAAAGGACTGAGGTACTTTATAACTCATATAATTATTGGGCGTCGTGTAACATACCTAACTCCAAATTTCACTTGGTGTATCACCACACGCCAATCTGAATTGATGCTTTTCCAACTTGAATTGATGTCTTTGCTTATCTTGCTCACTGTTTGAGATAAAGTAGCTTAATGAGGGACCGTGAAAGAAACTTGAGAAGCATCTGGTAACATATCTGTTGTTTTTAAGAGACTGTGTTAGCATTGTTTGATCTCTAGTAAGGTGTCCTTTGCATATGTTCCTAAATTACTAGAACTTTGCTATATACATTTAATAACACTTCACATTTATTCTAATTTGGGCCATGGTAACAATGCAATACTAAAACAAGTCTGTACTTTGTCATCCTATCTCCACCTAGGTACTTGCCCTGTATAAAATAACCGCGTGGCAACTAAGACCTAGTTATTGAAACAGGAAGGACATCTACAGCGGTGCGAATGCACAGGCAGGCTCCAGCTTTCAGCCCCACTACCCTATATTTCTAAAGAAAAAGGTTATTAACTATACCCTTGTAAAATAGGTGTTTTATTCTTAGTTAATACCTTAAGGCAAGCTCACTTGGGCAAGAAACACAACAATATATAACATAGGTAGCTGTATATACCAGACAGAAAATATCTAGCCTTTACCTCCAGTTTTTAGCTATTTAAGTAAGAACAGAGTGAACCATAGGACGTGAGTCTAGAGTTTCACCTACAATATCTACTAGTGCTCTAAAATCAGGTCTAGTATTGCCAAATGTGGTTCCTGCACTTACCTGCAGTGTACAACCTTTAAGACCCAGAAAGCTCCTGGTTGGTTCATCCCCATGACGCAGGAAAGTTTTCAAAGTCCCTGCTAGTTTCCGCCATTTTTTAAAAAAGATAAAATACTGTTGTGTTTCTGCCCAGTCGCCTGCTCCTTCCCTAAGGTAAGAAACTAATGATCTTCATAACTATTTCTGTTCTTATTCTTTCTTTACTACCTCTGCGACTGATGAAACAGTAACTGAAGTAGATATATGCCAGCACGGCTGAGTTCTATTGTATAGAAATAACATGCTTAATGAAAGTGTCTAGCGCCAGCATTTCACTAAGTTAAAAGTGCAACTCTAGCGACTATAACCTCTATACTGTTATTTTGAACTGTGATAGCTTACTGGCGATGCAACTTCATTAATTAATCAGTGATATAATTAAATTCTAAAACGAACCGTCTTGTTAGCGCAAAACTTATACAGTGTGCTGTTCCTTAACTAAATAGTACAGTATCAGCACGCTCTTAACTGACGCTGTTTGTTGTAGCTGATCCATGTTTTTTTTTCTCTTTTTTCACTAATCTGAAGCTGAACTATGACTGCATAACCGTGCATTATTTAACGCCAACTTAAAATAGCTGTATTTTATATCTTGTTTGGCTGTCTGTGGTAATGCAATATGAGAGCGAATTGTTAAAAAAGGACTGAGGTACTTTGTAACTCATATAATTATTGGGCGTCGTGTAACATACCTAACGCCAAATTTCACTTGGTGTATCACCACACGCCAATCTGAATTGATGCTTTTCCAACTTGAATTGATGTCTTTGCTTATCTTGCTCACTGTTTGAGATAAAGTAGCTTAATGAGGGACCGTGAAAGAAACTTGAGAAGCATCTGGTAACATATCTGTTGTTTTTAAGAGACTGTGTTAGCATTGTTTGATCTCTAGTAAGGTGTCCTTTGCATATGTTCCTAAATTACTAGAACTTTGCTATATACATTTAATAACACTTCACATTTATTCTAATTTGGGCCATGGTAACAATGCAATACTAAAACAAGTCTGTACTTTGTCATCCTATCTCCACCTAGGTACTTGCCCTGTATAAAATAACCGCGTGGCAACTAAGACCTAGTTATTGAAACAGGAAGGACATCTACAGCGTGCGAATGGGCAACTAAGACCTAGTTATTGAAACAGAAAGGACATCTACAGCGGTGCAAATGCACAGGCAGGCTCCAGCTTTCAGCCCCACTACCCTATATTTCTAAAGAAAAAGGTTATTAACTATACCCTTGTAAAATAGGTTTTTTTTCTTAGTTAATACCTTAAGGCAAGCTCACTTGGGCAAGAAACACAACAATATATAACATAGGTAGCTGTATATACCAGACAGAAAATATCTAGCCTTTACCTCCAGTTTTTAGCTATTTAAGTAAGAACAGAGTGAACCATAGGGCGTGAGTCTAGAGTTTCACCTGCAATATCTACTAGTGCTCTAAAATCAGGTCTAGTATTGCCAAAAGTGGTTCCTGCACTTACCTGCAGTGTACAACCTTTAAGACCCAGAAAGCTCCTGGTTGGTTCATCCCCATGACGCAGGAAATTTTCAAAGTCCCTGCTAGTTTCCGCCATTTTTTAAAAAAAGATAAAATACTGTTGTGTTTCTGCCCAGTCGCCTGCTCCTTCCCTAAGGTAAGAAACTAATGATCTTCATAACTATTTCTGTTCTTATTCTTTCTTTACTACCTCTGCGACTGATGAAACAGTAACTGAAGTAGATATATGCCAGCATGGCTGAGTTCTATTGTACAGAAATAACATGCTTAATGAAAGTGTCTAGCGCCAGCATTTCACTAAGTTAAAAGTGCAACTCTAGCGACTATAACCTCTATACTGTTATTTTGAACTGTGATAGCTTACTGGCGATGCAACTTCATTAATTAATCAGTGATATAATTAAATTCTAAAACGAACCGTCTTGTTAGCGCAAAACTTATACAGTGTGCTGTTCCTTAACTAAATAGTACAGTATCAGCACGCTCTTAACTGACGCTGTTTGTTGTAGCTGATCCATGTTTTTTTTCTCTTTTTTTCACTAACCTGAAGCTGAACTATGACTGCATAACCGTGCATTATTTAACGCCAACTTAAAATAGCTGTATTTTATATCTTGTTTGGCTGTCTGTGGTAATGCAATATGAGAGCGAATTGTTAAAAAAGGACTGAGGTACTTTGTAACTCATATAATTATTGGGCGTCGTAACATACCTAACGCCAAATTTCACTTGGTGTATCACCACACGCCAATCTGAATTGATGCTTTTCCAACTTGAATTGATGTCTTTGCTTATCTTGCTCACTGTTTGAGATAAAGTAGCTTAATGAGGGACCGTGAAAGAAACTTGAGAAGCATCTGGTAACATATCTGTTGTTTTTAAGAGACTGTGTTAGCATTGTTTGATCTCTAGTAAGGTGTCCTTTGCATATGTTCCTAAATTACTAGAACTTTGCTATATACATTTAATAACACTTCACATTTATTCTAATTTGGGCCATGGTAACAATGCAATACTAAAACAAGTCTGTACTTTGTCATCCTATCTCCACCTAGGTACTTGCCCTGTATAAAATAACCGTGGCAACTAAGACCTAGTTATTGAAACAGGAAGGACATCTACAGCGGTGCGAATGCACAGGCAGGCTCCAGCTTTCAGCCCCACTACCCTATATTTCTAAAGAAAAAGGTTATTAACTATACCCTTGTAAAATAGGTTTTTTATTCTTAGTTAATACCTTAAGGCAAGCTCACTTGGGCAAGAAACACAACAATATATAACATAGGTAGCTGTATATACCAGACAGAAAATATCTAGCCTTTACCTCCAGTTTTTAGCTATTTAAGTAAGAACAGAGTGAACCATAGGGCGTGAGTCTAGAGTTTCACCTACAATATCTACTAGTGCTCTAAAATCAGGTCTAGTATTGCCAAATGTGGTTCCTGCACTTACCTGCAGTGTACAACCTTTAAGACCCAGAAAGCTCCTGGTTGGTTCATCCCCATGACGCAGGAAAGTTTTCAAAGTCCCTGCTAGTTTCCGCCATTTTTTAAAAAAGATAAAATACTGTTGTGTTTCTGCCCAGTCACCTGCTCCTTCCCTAAGGTAAGAAACTAATGATCTTCATAACTATTTCTGTTCTTATTCTTTCTTTACTACCTCTGCGACTGATGAAACAGTAACTGAAGTAGATATATGCCAGCACGGCTGAGTTCTATTGTATAGAAATAACATGCTTAATGAAAGTGTCTAGCGCCAGCATTTCACTAAGTTAAAAGTGCAACTCTAGCGACTATAACCTCTATACTGTTATTTTGAACTGTGATAGCTTACTGGCGATGCAACTTCATTAATTAATCAGTGATATAATTAAATTCTAAAACGAACTGTCTTGTTAGCGCAAAACTTATACAGTGTGCTGTTCCTTAACTAAATAGTACAGTATCAGCACACCCTAACTGACGCTGTTTGTTGTAGCTGATCCATGTTTTTTTTTCTCTTTTTTCACTAATCTGAAGCTGAACTATGACTGCATAACCGTGCATTATTTAACGCCAACTTAAAATAGCTGTATTTTATATCTTGTTTGGCTGTCTGTGGTAATGCAATATGAGAGCGAATTGTTAAAAAAGGACTGAGGTACTTTGTAACTCATATAATTATTGGGCGTCGTGTAACATACCTAACGCCAAATTTCACTTGGTGTATCACCACACGCCAATCTGAATTGATGCTTTTCCAACTTGAATTGATGTCTTTGCTTATCTTGCTCACTGTTTGAGATAAAGTAGCTTAATGAGGGACCGTGAAAGAAACTTGAGAAGCATCTGGTAACATATCTGTTTTTTTAAGAGACTGTGTTAGCATTGTTTGATCTCTAGTAAGGTGTCCTTTGCATATGTTCCTAAATTACTAGAACTTTGCTATATACATTTAATAACACTTCACATTTATTCTAATTTGGGCCATGGTAACAATGCAATACTAAAACAAGTCTGTACTTTGTCATCCTATCTCCACCTAGGTACTTGCCCTGTATAAAATAACCGCGTGGCAACTAAGACCTAGTTATTGAAACAGGAAGGACATCTACAGCGGTGCGAATGCACAGGCAGGCTCCAGCTTTCAGCCCCACTACCCTATATTTCTAAAGAAAAAGGTTATTAACTATACCCTTGTAAAATAGGTTTTTTATTCTTAGTTAATACCTTAAGGCAAGCTCACTTGGGCAAGAAACACAACAATATATAACATAGGTAGCTGTATATACCAGACAGAAAATATCTAGCCTTTACCTCCAGTTTTAGCTATTTAAGTAAGAACAGAGTGAACCATAGGGCGTGAGTCTAGAGTTTCACCTACAATATCTACTAGTGCTCTAAAATCAGGTCTAGTATTGCCAAATGTGGTTCCTGCACTTACCTGCAGTGTACAACCTTTAAGACCCAGAAAGCTCCTGGTTGGTTCATCCCCATGACGCAGGAAAGTTTTCAAAGTCCCTGCTAGTTTCCGCCATTTTTTAAAAAAGATAAAATACTGTTGTGTTTCTGCCCAGTCGCCTGCTCCTTCCCTAAGGTAAGAAACTAATGATCTTCATAACTATTTCTGTTCTTATTCTTTCTTTACTACCTCTGCGACTGATGAAACAGTAACTGAAGTAGATATATGCCAGCACGGCTGAGTTCTATTGTATAGAAATAACATGCTTAATGAAAGTGTCTAGCGCCAGCATTTCACTAAGTTAAAAGTGCAACTCTAGCGACTATAACCTCTATACTGTTATTTTGAACTGTGATAGCTTACTGGCGATGCAACTTCATTAATTAATCAGTGATATAATTAAATTCTAAAACGAACCGTCTTGTTAGCGCAAAACTTATACAGTGTGCTGTTCCTTAACTAAATAGTACAGTATCAGCACGCTCTTAACTGACGCTGTTTGTTGTAGCTGATCCATGTTTTTTTTTCTCTTTTTTCACTAATCTGAAGCTGAACTATGACTGCATAACCGTGCATTATTTAACGCCAACTTAAAATAGCTGTATTTTATATCTTGTTTGGCTGTCTGTGGTAATGCAATATGAGAGCGAATTGTTAAAAAAGGACTGAGGTACTTTGTAACTCATATAATTATTGGGCATCGTGTAACATACCTAACGCCAAATTTCACTTGGTGTATCACCACACGCCAATCTGAATTGATGCTTTTCCAACTTGAATTGATGTCTTTGCTTATCTTGCTCACTGTTTGAGATAAAGTAGCTTAATGAGGGACCGTGAAAGAAACTTGAGAAGCATCTGGTAACATATCTGTTGTTTTTAAGAGACTGTGTTAGCATTGTTTGATCTCTAGTAAGGTGTCCTTTGCATATGTTCCTAAATTACTAGAACTTTGCTATATACATTTAATAACACTTCACATTTATTCTAATTTGGGCCATGGTAACAATGCAATACTAAAACAAGTCTGTACTTTGTCATCCTATCTCCACCTAGGTACTTGCCCTGTATAAAATAACCGCGTGGCAACTAAGACCTAGTTATTGAAACAGGAAGGACATCTACAGCGGTGCGAATGCACAGGCAGGCTCCAGCTTTCAGCCCCACTACCCTATATTTCTAAAGAAAAAGGTTATTAACTATACCCTTGTAAAATAGGTTTTTATTCTTAGTTAATACCTTAAGGCAAGCTCACTTGGGCAAGAAACACAACAATATATAACATAGGTAGCTGTATATACCAGACAGAAAATATCTAGCCTTTACCTCCAGTTTTAGCTATTTAAGTAAGAACAGAGTGAACCATAGGGCGTGAGTCTAGAGTTTCACCTACAATATCTACTAGTGCTCTAAAATCAGGTCTAGTATTGCCAAATGTGGTTCCTGCACTTACCTGCAGTGTACAACCTTTAAGACCCAGAAAGCTCCTGGTTGGTTCATCCCCATGACGCAGGAAAGTTTTCAAAGTCCCTGCTAGTTTCCGCCATTTTTAAAAAAGATAAAATACTGTTGTGTTTCTGCCCAGTCACCTGCTCCTTCCCTAAGGTAAGAAACTAATGATCTTCATAACTATTTCTGTTCTTATTCTTTCTTTACTACCTCTGCGACTGATGAAACAGTAACTGAAGTAGATATATGCCAGCACGGCTGAGTTCTATTGTATAGAAATAACATGCTTAATGAAAGTGTCTAGCGCCAGCATTTCACTAAGTTAAAAGTGCAACTCTAGCGACTATAACCTCTATACTGTTATTTTGAACTGTGATAGCTTACTGGCGATGCAACTTCATTAATTAATCAGTGATATAATTAAATTCTAAAACGAACCGTCTTGTTAGCGCAAAACTTATACAGTGTGCTGTTCCTTAACTAAATAGTACAGTATCAGCACGCTCTTAACTGACGCTGTTTGTTGTAGCTGATCCATGTTTTTTTCTCTTTTTTTCACTAATCTGAAGCTGAACTATGACTGCATAACCGTGCATTATTTAACGCCAACTTAAAATAGCTGTATTTTATATCTTGTTTGGCTGTCTGTGGTAATGCAATATGAGAGCGAATTGTTAAAAAAGGACTGAGGTACTTTGTAACTCATATAATTATTGGGCCGTGGTAACATACCTAACGCCAAATTTCACTTGGTGTATCACCACACGCCAATCTGAATTGATGCTTTTCCAACTTGAATTGATGTCTTTGCTTATCTTGCTCACTGTTTGAGATAAAGTAGCTTAATGAGGGACCGTGAAAGAAACTTGAGAAGCATCTGGTAACATATCTGTTGTTTTTAAGAGACTGTGTTAGCATTGTTTGATCTCTAGTAAGGTGTCCTTTGCATATGTTCCTAAATTACTAGAACTTTGCTATATACATTTAATAACACTTCACATTTATTCTAATTTGGGCCATGGTAACAATGCAATACTAAAACAAGTCTGTACTTTGTCATCCTATCTCCACCTAGGTACTTGCCCTGTATAAAATAACCGCGTGGCAACTAAGACCTAGTTATTGAAACAGGAAGGACATCTACAGCGGTGCGAATGCACAGGCAGGCTCCAGCTTTCAGCCCCACTACCCTATATTTCTAAAGAAAAAGGTTATTAACTATACCCTTGTAAAATAGGTTTTTATTCTTAGTTAATACCTTAAGGCAAGCTCACTTGGGCAAGAAACACAACAATATATAACATAGGTAGCTGTATATACCAGACAGAAAATATCTAGCCTTTACCTCCAGTTTTTAGCTATTTAAGTAAGAACAGAGTGAACCATAGGGCGTGAGTCTAGAGTTTCACCTACAATATCTACTAGTGCTCTAAAATCAGGTCTAGTATTGCCAAATGTGGTTCCTGCACTTACCTGCAGTGTACAACCTTTAAGACCCAGAAAGCTCCTGGTTGGTTCATCCCCATGACGCAGGAAAGTTTTCAAAGTCCCTGCTAGTTTCCGCCATTTTTTAAAAAAGATAAAATACTGTTGTGTTTCTGCCCAGTCACCTGCTCCTTCCCTAAGGTAAGAAACTAATGATCTTCATAACTATTTCTGTTCTTATTCTTTCTTTACTACCTCTGCGACTGATGAAACAGTAACTGAAGTAGATATATGCCAGCACGGCTGAGTTCTATTGTATAGAAATAACATGCTTAATGAAAGTGTCTAGCGCCAGCATTTCACTAAGTTAAAAGTGCAACTCTAGCGACTATAACCTCTATACTGTTATTTTGAACTGTGATAGCTTACTGGCGATGCAACTTCATTAATTAATCAGTGATATAATTAAATTCTGAAATGAACCGTCTTGTTAGCGCAAAACTTATACAGTGTGCTGTTCCTTAACTAAATAGTACAGTATCAGCACGCTCTTAACTGACGCTGTTTGTTGTAGCTGATCCATGTTTTTTTTCTCTTTTTTTCACTAACCTGAAGCTGAACTATGACTGCATAACCGTGCATTATTTAACGCCAACTTAAAATAGCTGTATTTTATATCTTGTTTGGCTGTCTGTGGTAATGCAATATGAGAGCGAATTGTTAAAAAAGGACTGAGGTACTTTGTAACTCATATAATTATTGGGCGTGTAACATACCTAACGCCAAATTTCACTTGGTGTATCACCACACGCCAATCTGAATTGATGCTTTTCCAACTTGAATTGATGTCTTTGCTTATCTTGCTCACTGTTTGAGATAAAGTAGCTTAATGAGGGACCGTGAAAGAAACTTGAGAAGCATCTGGTAACATATCTGTTGTTTTTAAGAGACTGTGTTAGCATTGTTTGATCTCTAGTAAGGTGTCCTTTGCATATGTTCCTAAATTACTAGAACTTTGCTATATACATTTAATAACACTTCACATTTATTCTAATTTGGGCCATGGTAACAATGCAATACTAAAACAAGTCTGTACTTTGTCATCCTATCTCCACCTAGGTACTTGCCCTGTATAAAATAACCGCGTGGCAACTAAGACCTAGTTATTGAAACAGGAAGGACATCTACAGCGGTGCGAATGCACAGGCAGGCTCCAGCTTTCAGCCCCACTACCCTATATTTCTAAAGAAAAAGGTACTTGCCCTGTATAAAATAACCGCGTGGCAACTAAGACCTAGTTATTGAAACAGGAAGGACATCTACAGCGGTGCGAATGCACAGGCAGGCTCCAGCTTTCAGCCCCACTACCCTATATTTCTAAAGAAAAAGGTTATTAACTATACCCTTGTAAAATAGGTTTTTTATTCTTAGTTAATACCTTAAGGCAAGCTCACTTGGGCAAGAAACACAACAATATATAACATAGGTAGCTGTATATACCAGACAGAAAATATCTAGCCTTTACCTCCAGTTTTTAGCTATCTAAGTAAGAACAGAGTGAACCATAGGGCGTGAGTCTAGAGTTTCACCTACAATATCTACTAGTGCTCTAAAATCAGGTCTAGTATTGCCAAATGTGGTTCCTGCACTTACCTGCAGTGTACAACCTTTAAGACCCAGAAAGCTCCTGGTTGGTTCATCCCCATGACGCAGGAAAGTTTTCAAAGTCCCTGCTAGTTTCCGCCATTTTTTAAAAAAGATAAAATACTGTTGTGTTTCTGCCCAGTCACCTGCTCCTTCCCTAAGGTAAGAAACTAATGATCTTCATAACTATTTCTGTTCTTATTCTTTCTTTACTACCTCTGCGACTGATGAAACAGTAACTGAAGTAGATATATGCCAGCATGGCTGAGTTCTATTGTACAGAAATAACATGCTTAATGAAAGTGTCTAGCGGCAGCATTTCACTAAGTTAAAAGTGCAACTCTAGTGACTATAACCTCTATACTGTTATTTTGAACTGTGATAGCTTACTGGCGATGCAACTTCATTAATTAATCAGTGATATAATTAAATTCTAAAACGAACCGCCTTGTTAGCGCAAAACTTATACAGTGTGCTGTTCCTTAACTAAATAGTACAGTATCAGCACGCCTTAACTGACGCTGTTTGTTGTAGCTGATCCATGTTTTTTTTTCTCTTTTTTCACTAATCTGAAGCTGAACTATGACTGCATAACCGTGCATTATTTAACGCCAACTTAAAATAGCTGTATTTTATATCTTGTTTGGCTGTCTGTGGTAATGCAATATGAGAGCTTAATTGTTAAAAAGGACTGAGGTACTTTGTAACTCATATAATTATTGGGCCGTGTAACATACCTAACGCCAAATTTCACTTGGTGTATCACCACACGCCAATCTGAATTGATGCTTTTCCAACTTGAATTGATGTCTTTGCTTATCTTGCTCACTGTTTGAGATAAAGTAGCTTAATGAGGGACCGTGAAAGAAACTTGAGAAGCATCTGGTAACATATCTGTTGTTTTTAAGAGACTGTGTTAGCATTGTTTGATCTCTAGTAAGGTGTCCTTTGCATATGTTCCTAAATTACTAGAACTTTGCTATATACATTTAATAACACTTCACATTTATTCTAATTTGGGCCATGGTAACAATGCAATACTAAAACAAGTCTGTACTTTGTCATCCTATCTCCACCTAGGTACTTGCCCTGTATAAAATAACCACGTGGCAACTAAGACCTAGTTATTGAAACAGGAAGGACATCTACAGCGGTGCGAATGCACAGGCAGGCTCCAGCTTTCAGCCCCACTACCCTATATTTCTAAAGAAAAAGGTTATTAACTATACCCTTGTAAAATAGGTTTTTATTCTTAGTTAATACCTTAAGGCAAGCTCACTTGGGCAAGAAACACAACAATATATAACATAGGTAGCTGTATATACCAGACAGAAAATATCTAGCCTTTACCTCCAGTTTTAGCTATTTAAGTAAGAACAGAGTGAACCATAGGGCGTGAGTCTAGAGTTTCACCTACAATATCTACTAGTGCTCTAAAATCAGGTCTAGTATTGCCAAATGTGGTTCCTGCACTTACCTGCAGTGTACAACCTTTAAGACCCAGAAAGCTCCTGGTTGGTTCATCCCCATGACGCAGGAAAGTTTTCAAAGTCCCTGCTAGTTTCCGCCATTTTTTAAAAAAGATAAAATACTGTTGTGTTTCTGCCCAGTCACCTGCTCCTTCCCTAAGGTAAGAAACTAATGATCTTCATAACTATTTCTGTTCTTATTCTTTCTTTACTACCTCTGCGACTGATGAAACAGTAACTGAAGTAGATATATGCCAGCACGGCTGAGTTCTATTGTATAGAAATAACATGCTTAATGAAAGTGTCTAGCGCCAGCATTTCACTAAGTTAAAAGTGCAACTCTAGCGACTATAACCTCTATACTGTTATTTTGAACTGTGATAGCTTACTGGCGATGCAACTTCATTAATTAATCAGTGATATAATTAAATTCTAAAACGAACCGTCTTGTTAGCGCAAAACTTATACAGTGTGCTGTTCCTTAACTAAATAGTACAGTATCAGCACGCCTTAACTGACGCTGTTTGTTGTAGCTGATCCATGTTTTTTTTCTTTTTCACTAATCTGAAGCTGAACTATGACTGCATAACCGTGCATTATTTAACGCCAACTTAAAATAGCTGTATTTTATATCTTGTTTGGCTGTCTGTGGTAATGCAATATGAGAGCGAATTGTTAAAAAAGGACTGAGGTACTTTGTAACTCATATAATTATTGGGCGTGTAACATACCTAACGCCAAATTTCACTTGGTGTATCACCACACGCCAATCTGAATTGATGCTTTTCCAACTTGAATTGATGTCTTTGCTTATCTTGCTCACTGTTTGAGATAAAGTAGCTTAATGAGGGACCGTGAAAGAAACTTGAGAAGCATCTGGTAACATATCTGTTGTTTTAAGAGACTGTGTTAGCATTGTTTGATCTCTAGTAAGGTGTCCTTTGCATATGTTCCTAAATTACTAGAACTTTGCTATATACATTTAATAACACTTCACATTTATTCTAATTTGGGCCATGGTAACAATGCAATACTAAAACAAGTCTGTACTTTGTCATCCTATCTCCACCTAGGTACTTGCCCTGTATAAAATAACACGTGGCAACTAAGACCTAGTTATTGAAACAGGAAGGACATCTACAGCGGTGCGAATGCACAGGCAGGCTCCAGCTTTCAGCCCCACTACCCTATATTTCTAAAGAAAAAGGTTATTAACTATACCCTTGTAAAATAGGTTTTTATTCTTAGTTAATACCTTAAGGCAAGCTCACTTGGGCAAGAAACACAACAATATATAACATAGGTAGCTGTATATACCAGACAGAAAATATCTAGCCTTTACCTCCAGTTTTTAGCTATTTAAGTAAGAACAGAGTGAACCATAGGGCGTGAGTCTAGAGTTTCACCTACAATATCTACTAGTGCTCTAAAATCAGGTCTAGTATTGCCAAATGTGGTTCCTGCACTTACCTGCAGTGTACAACCTTTAAGACCCAGAAAGCTCCTGGTTGGTTCATCCCCATGACGCAGGAAAGTTTTCAAAGTCCCTGCTAGTTTCCGCCATTTTTTAAAAAAGATAAAATACTGTTGTGTTTCTGCCCAGTCGCCTGCTCCTTCCCTAAGGTAAGAAACTAATGATCTTCATAACTATTTCTGTTCTTATTCTTTCTTTACTACCTCTGCGACTGATGAAACAGTAACTGAAGTAGATATATGCCAGCACGGCTGAGTTCTATTGTATAGAAATAACATGCTTAATGAAAGTGTCTAGCGCCAGCATTTCACTAAGTTAAAAGTGCAACTCTAGTGACTATAACCTCTATACTGTTATTTTGAACTGTGATAGCTTACTGGCGATGCAACTTCATTAATTAATCAGTGATATAATTAAATTCTAAAACGAACTGTCTTGTTAGCGCAAAACTTATACAGTGTGCTGTTCCTTAACTAAATAGTACAGTATCAGCATGCTCTTAACTGACGCTGTTTGTTGTAGCTGATCCATGTTTTTTTCTTTTTTCGCTAATCTGAAGCTGAACTATGACTGCATAACCGTGCATTATTTAACGCCAACTTAAAATAGCTGTATTTTATATCTTGTTTGGCTGTCTGTGGTAATGCAATATCAGAGCGAATTGTTAAAAAGGACTGAGGTACTTTGTAACTCATATAATTATTGGGCCGTGGTAACATACCTAACGCCAAATTTCACTTGGTGTATCACCACACGCCAATCTGAATTGATGCTTTTCCAACTTGAATTGATGTCTTTGCTTATCTTGCTCACTGTTTGAGATAAAGTAGCTTAATGAGGGACCGTGAATGAAACTTGAGAGGCATCTGGTAACATATCTGTTTTTTTAAGAGACTGTGTTAGCATTGTTTGATCTCTAGTAAGGTGTCCTTTGCATATGTTCCTAAATTACTAGAACTTTGCTATATACATTTAATAACACTTCACATTTATTCTAATTTGGGCCATGGTAACAATGCAATACTAAAACAAGTCTGTACTTTGTCATCTTATCTACACCTAGGTACTTGCCCTGTATAAAATAACCGAGTGGCAACCAAGATCTAGTTATTGAAACAGGAAGGACATCTACAGCGGTGCGAATGCACAGGCAGGCTCCAGCTTTCAGCCCCACTACCCTATATTTCTAAAGAAAAAGGTTATTAACTATACCCTTGTAAAATAGTTTATTTATTCTTAGTTAATACCTTAAGGCAAGCTCACTTGGGCAAGAAACACAACAATATATAACACAGGTAGCTGTATATACCAGACAGAAAATATCTAGCCTTTACCTCCAGTTTTTAGCTATTTAAGTAAGAACAGAGTGAACCATAGGGCGTGAGTCTAGAGTTTCACCTACAATATCTACTAGTGCTCTAAAATCAGGTCTAGTATTGCCAAATGTGGTTCCTGCACTTACCTGCAGTGTACAACCTTTAAGACCCAGAAAGCTCCTGGTTGGTTCATCCCCATGACGCAGGAAAGTTTTCAAAGTCCCTGCTAGTTTCCGCCATTTTTTAAAAAAGATAAAATACTGTTGTGTTTCTGCCCAGTCACCTGCTCCTTCCCTAAGGTAAGAAACTAATGATCTTCATAACTATTTCTGTTCTTATTCTTTCTTTACTACCTCTGCGACTGATGAAACAGTAACTGAAGTAGATATATGCCAGCACGGCTGAGTTCTATTGTATAGAAATAACATGCTTAATGAAAGTGTCTAGCGCCAGCATTTCACTAACTTAAAAGTGCAACTCTAGCGACTATAACCTCTATACTGTTATTTTGAACTGTGATAGCTTACTGGCGATGCAACTTCATTAATTAATCAGTGATATAATTAAATTCTAAAATGAACCGTCTTGTTAGCGCAAAACTTATACAGTGTGCTGTTCCTTAACTAAATAGTACAGTATCAGCACGCTCTTAACTGACGCTGTTTGTTGTAGCTGATCCATGTTTTTTTTCTCTTTTTTTCACTAACCTGAAGCTGAACTATGACTGCATAACCGTGCATTATTTAACGCCAACTTAAAATAGCTGTATTTTATATCTTGTTTGGCTGTCTGTGGTAATGCAATATGAGAGCGAATTATTAAAAAAGGACTGAGGTACTTTATAACTCATATAATTATTGGGCGTCGTGTAACATACCTAACGCCAAATTTCACTTGGTGTATCACCACACGCCAATCTGAATTGATGCTTTTCCAACTTGAATTGATGTCTTTGCTTATCTTGCTCACTGTTTGAGATAAAGTAGCTTAATGAGGGACCGTGAAAGAAACTTGAGAAGCATCTGGTAACATATCTGTTGTTTTTAAGAGACTGTGTTAGCATTGTTTGATCTCTAGTAAGGTGTCCTTTGCATATGTTCCTAAATTACTAGAACTTTGCTATATACATTTAATAACACTTCACATTTATTCTAATTTGGGCCATGGTAACAATGCAATACTAAAACAAGTCTGTACTTTGTCATCCTATCTCCACCTAGGTACTTGCCCTGTATAAAATAACCGCGTGGCAACTAAGACCTAGTTATTGAAACAGGAAGGACATCTACAGCCAACTAAGACCTAGTTATTGAAACAGGAAGGACATCTACAGCGGTGCGAATGCACAGGCAGGCTCCAGCTTTCAGCCCCACTACCCTATATTTCTAAAGAAAAAGGTTATTAACTATACCCTTGTAAAATAGGTTTTTTATTCTTAGTTAATACCTTAAGGCAAGCTCACTTGGGCAAGAAACACAACAATATATAACATAGGTAGCTGTATATACCAGACAGAAAATATCTAGCCTTTACCTCCAGTTTTAGCTATTTAAGTAAGAACAGAGTGAACCATAGGGTGTGAGTCTAGAGTTTCACCTACAATATCTACTAGTGCTCTAAAATCAGGTCTAGTATTGCCAAATGTGGTTCCTGCACTTACCTGCAGTGTACAACCTTTAAGACCCAGAAAGCTCCTGGTTGGTTCATCCCCATGACGCAGGAAAGTTTTCAAAGTCCCTGCTAGTTTCCGCCATTTTTTAAAAAAGATAAAATACTGTTGTGTTTCTGCCCAGTCACCTGCTCCTTCCCTAAGGTAAGAAACTAATGATCTTCATAACTATTTCTGTTCTTATTCTTTCTTTACTACCTCTGTGACTGATGAAACAGTAACTGAAGTAGATATATGCCAGCACGGCTGAGTTCTATTGTTTAGAAATAACATGCTTAATGAAAGTGTCTAGCGCCAGCATTTCACTAAGTTAAAAGTGCAACTCTAGTGACTATAACCTCTATACTGTTATTTTGAACTGTGATAGCTTACTGGCGATGCAACTTCATTAATTAATCAGTGATATAATTAAATTCTAAAATGAACCGTCTGTTTAGAAGGGATTGTTAGCGCAAAACTTATACAGTGTGCTGTTCCTTAACTAAATAGTACAGTATCAGCACGCTCTTAACTGACGCTGTTTGTTGTAGCTGATCCATGTTTTTTTTTCTCTTTTTTCACTAATCTGAAGCTGAACTATGACTGCATAACCGTGCATTATTTAACGCCAACTTAAAATAGCTGTATTTTATATCTTGTTTGGCTGTCTGTGGTAATGCAATATGAGAGCGAATTGTTAAAAAAGGACTGAGGTACTTTGTAACTCATATAATTATTGGGCGTCGTGTAACATACCTAACGCCAAATTTCACTTGGTGTATCACCACACGCCAATCTGAATTGATGCTTTTCCAACTTGAATTGATGTCTTTGCTTATCTTGCTCACTGTTTGAGATAAAGTAGCTTAATGAGGGACCGTGAAAGAAACTTGAGAAGCATCTGGTAACATATCTGTTGTTTTTAAGAGACTGTGTTAGCATTGTTTGATCTCTAGTAAGGTGTCCTTTGCATATGTTCCTAAATTACTAGAACTTTGCTATATACATTTAATAACACTTCACATTTATTCTAATTTGGGCCATGGTAACAATGCAATACTAAAACAAGTCTGTACTTTGTCATCCTATCTCCACCCAGGTACTTGCCCTGTATAAAATAACCGCGTGGCAACTAAGACCTAGTTATTGAAACAGGAAGGACATCTACAGCGGTGCGAATGCACAGGCAGGCTCCAGCTTTCAGCCCCACTACCCTATATTTCTAAAGAAAAAGGTTATTAACTATACCCTTGTAAAATAGGATTTTTATTCTTAGTTAATACCTCTAAGGCAAGCTCACTTGGGCAAGAAACACAACAATATATAACATAGGTAGCTGTAAATACCAGACAGAAAATATCTAGCCTTTACCTCCAGTTTTAGCTATTTAAGTAAGAACAGAGTGAACCATAGGGCGTGTGAGTCTAGAGTTTCACCTACAATATCTACTAGTGCTCTAAAATCAGGTCTAGTATTGCCAAATGTGGTTCCTGCACTTACCTGCAGTGTACAACCTTTAAGACCCAGAAAGCTCCTGGTTGGTTCATCCCCATGACGCAGGAAAGTTTTCAAAGTCCCTGCTAGTTTCCGCCATTTTTTAAAAAAGATAAAATACTGTTGTGTTTCTGCCCAGTCACCTGCTCCTTCCCTAAGGTAAGAAACTAATGATCTTCATAACTATTTCTGTTCTTATTCTTTCTTTACTACCTCTGCGACTGATGAAACAGTAACTGAAGTAGATATATGCCAGCATGGCTGAGTTCTATTGTACAGAAATAACATGCTTAATGAAAGTGTCTAGCGCCAGCATTTCACTAAGTTAAAAGTGCAACTCTAGTGACTATAACCTCTATACTGTTATTTTGAACTGTGATAGCTTACTGGCGATGCAACTTCATTAATTAATCAGTGATATAATTAAATTCTAAAATGAACTGTCTTGTTAGCGTAAAACTTATACAGTGTGCTGTTCCTTAACTAAATAGTACAGTATCAGCATGCTCTTAACTGACGCTGTTTGTTGTAGCTGATCCATGTTTTTTTTTTTTTCTTTTCTTTTTTTTTCACTAACCTGAAGCTGAACTATGACTGCATAACCGTGCATTATTTAACGCCAACTTAAAATAGCTGTATTTTATATCTTGTTTGGCTGTCTGTGGTAATGCAATATGAGAGCGAATTGTTAAAAAAGGACTGAGGTACTTTGTAACTCATATAATTATTGGGCGTCGTGTAACATACCTAACGCCAAATTTCACTTGGTGTATCACCACACGCCAATCTGAATTGATGCTTTTCCAACTTGAATTGATGTCTTTGCTTATCTTGCTCACTGTTTGAGATAAAGTAGCTTAATGAGGGACCGTGAAAGAAACTTGAGAAGCATCTGGTAACATATCTGTTGTTTTTAAGAGACTGTGTTAGCATTGTTTGATCTCTAGTAAGGTGTCCTTTGCATATGTTCCTAAATTACTAGAACTTTGCTATATACATTTAATAACACTTCACATTTATTCTAATTTGGGCCATGGTAACAATGCAATACTAAAACAAGTCTGTACTTTGTCATCCTATCTCCACCTAGGTACTTGCCCTGTATAAAATAACCGCGTGGCAACTAAGACCTAGTTATTGAAACAGGAAGGACATCTACAGCGGTGCGAATGCACAGGCAGGCTCCAGCTTTCAGCCCCACTACCCTATATTTCTAAAGAAAAAAGGTTATTAACTATACCCTTGTAAAATAGGTTTTTTATTCTTAGTTAATACCTTAAGGCAAGCTCACTTGGGCAAGAAACACAACAATATATAACATAGGTAGCTGTATATACCAGACAGAAAATATCTAGCCTTTACCTCCAGTTTTAGCTATTTAAGTAAGAACAGAGTGAACCATAGAGTGTGAGTCTAGAGTTTCACCTACAATATCTACTAGTGCTCTAAAATCAGGTCTAGTATTGCCAAATGTGGTTCCTGCACTTACCTGCAGTGTACAACCTTTAAGACCCAGAAAGCTCCTGGTTGGTTCATCCCCATGACGCAGGAAAGTTTTCAAAGTCCCTGCTAGTTTCCGCCATTTTTTAAAAAAGATAAAATACTGTTGTGTTTCTGCCCAGTCACCTGCTCCTTCCCTAAGGTAAGAAACTAATGATCTTCATAACTATTTCTGTTCTTATTCTTTCTTAACTACCTCTGTGATTGATGAAACAGTAACTGAAGTAGATATATGCCAGCATGGCTGAGTTCTATTGTATAGAAATTACATGCTTAATGAAAGTGTCTAGCGCCAGCATTTCACTAAGTTAAAAGTGCAACGCTAGTGACTATAACCTCAATGCTGTTATTTTGAACTGTGATAGCTTACTGGCGATGCAACTTCATTAATTAATCAGTGATATAATTAAATCCTAAAATGATCTGTCTGTACTTTTGTTAGCGTAAAACTTATACAGTGTGCTGTTCCTTAACTAAATAGTACAGTATCAGCACGCTCTTAACTGACGCTGTTTGTTGTAGCTGATCCATGTTTTTTTTTCTCTTTTTTCACTAATCTGAAGCTGAACTATGACTGCATAACCGTGCATTATTTAACGCCAACTTAAAATAGCTGTATTTTATATCTTGTTTGGCTGTCTGTGGTAATGCAATATGAGAGCGAATTGTTAAAAAAGGACTGAGGTACTTTGTAACTCATATAATTATTGGCCATCGTGTAACATACCTAACGCCAAATTTCACTTGGTGTATCACCACACGCCAATCTGAATTGATGCTTTTCCAACTTGAATTGATGTCTTTGCTTATCTTGCTCACTGTTTGAGATAAAGTAGCTTAATGAGGGACAGTGAAAGAAACTTGAGAAGCATCTGGTAACATATCTGTTGTTTTAAGAGACTGTGTTAGCATTGTTTGATCTCTAGTAAGGTGTCCTTTGCATATGTTCCTAAATTACTAGAACTTTGCTATATACATTTAATAACACTTCACATTTATTCTAATTTGGGCCATGGTAACAATGCAATACTAAAACAAGTCTGTACTTTGTCATCCTATCTCCACCTAGGTACTTGCCCTGTATAAAATAAGCACGTGTGGCAACTAAGACCTAGTTATTGAAACAGGAAGGACATCTACAGCGGTGCGAATGCACAGGCAGGCTCCAGCTTTCAGCCCCACTACCCTATATTTCTAAAGAAAAAGGTTATTAACTATACCCTTGTAAAATAGGTTTTTATTCTTAGTTTAATACCTTAAGGCAAGCTCACTTGGGCAAGAAACACAACAATATATAACATAGGTAGCTGTATATACCAGACAGAAAATATCTAGCCTAGACCTCCAGTTTTAGCTATTTAAGTAAGAACAGAGTGAACCATAGGGCGTGAGTCTAGAGTTTCACCTACAATATCTACTAGTGCTCTAAAATCAGGTCTAGTATTGCCAAATGTGGTTCCTGCACTTACCTGCAGTGTACAACCTTTAAGACCCAGAAAGCTCCTGGTTGGTTCATCCCCATGACGCAGGAAAGTTTTCAAAGTCCCTGCTAGTTTCCGCCATTTTTAAAAAAGATAAAATACTGTTGTGTTTCTGCCCAGTCACCTGCTCCTTCCCTAAGGTAAGAAACTAATGATCTTCATAACTATTTCTGTTCTTATTCTTTCTTTACGACCTCTGTGATTGATGAAACAGTAACTGAAGTAGATATATGCCAGCACGGCTGAGTTCTATTGTTTAGAAATAACATGCTTAATGAAAGTGTCTAGCGCCAGCATTTCACTAAGTTAAAAGTGCAACTCTAGTGACTATAACCTCTATACTGTTATTTTGAACTGTGATAGCTTACTGGCGATGCAACTTCATTAATTAATCAGTGATATAATTAAATTCTAAAATGAACTGTCTCTAGAAGGGATTGTTAGCGTAAAACTTATACAGTGTGCTGTTCCTTAACTAAATAGTACAGTATCAGCACGCCTTAACTGACGCTGTTTGTTGTAGCTGATCCATGTTTTTTCTCTTTTTTCACTAATCTGAAGCTGAACTATGACTGCATAACCGTGCATTATTTAACGCCAACTTAAAATAGCTGTATTTTATATCTTGTTTGGCTGTCTGTGGTAATGCAATATGAGAGCGAATTGTTAAAAAAGGACTGAGGTACTTTGTAACTCATATAATTATTGGGCGTCGTGTAACATACCTAACGCCAAATTTCACTTGGTGTATCACCACACGCCAATCTGAATTGATGCTTTTCCAACTTGAATTGATGTCTTTGCTTATCTTGCTCACTGTTTGAGATAAAGTAGCTTAATGAGGAACTTGATAAAGAAACTTGAGAAGCATCTGGTAACATATCTGTTGTTTTTAAGAGACTGTGTTAGCATTGTTTGATCTCTAGTAAGGTGTCCTTTGCATATGTTCCTAAATTACTAGAACTTTGCTATATACATTTAATAACACTTCACATTTA
Organism: Protopterus annectens; assembly: GCF_019279795.1. Taxonomy (NCBI): domain Eukaryota; kingdom Metazoa; phylum Chordata; order Ceratodontiformes; family Protopteridae; genus Protopterus; species Protopterus annectens. Next base: position 1,545,139,043 of record NC_056741.1, read on the forward strand.
TTCTAATTTGGGCCATGGTAACAATGCAATACTAAAACAAGTCTGTACTTTGTCATCCTATCTCCACCTAGGTACTTGCCCTGTATAAAATAACCGTGTGGCAACTAAGACCTAGTTATTGAAACAGGAAGGACATCTACAGCGGTGCGAATGCACAGGCAGGCTCCAGCTTTCAGCCCCACTACCCTATATTTCTAAAGAAAAAGGTTATTAACTATACCCTTGTAAAATAGGTTTTTTTTCTTAGTTAATACCTTAAGGCAAGCTCACTTGGGCAAGAAACACAACAATATATAACATAGGTAGCTGTATATACCAGACAGAAAATATCTAGCCTTTACCTCAAGTTTTAGCTATTTAAGTAAGAACAGAGTGAACCATAGGGTGTGAGTCTAGAGTTTCACCTACAATATCTACTAGTGCTCTAAAATCAGGTCTAGTATTGCCAAATGTGGTTCCTGCACTTACCTGCAGTGTACAACCTTTAAGACCCAGAAAGCTCCTGGTTGGTTCATCCCCACTCTGACGAGGAAAGTTTTCAAAGTCCCTGCTAGTTTCCGCCATTTTTAAAAAAGATAAAATACTGTTGTGTTTCTGCCCAGTCACCTGCTCCTTCCCTAAGGTAAGAAACTAATGATCTTCATAACTATTTCTGTTCTTATTCTTTCTTTACTACCTCTGTGACTGTTGAAACAGTAACTGAAGTAGATATATGCCAGGACGGCTGAGTTGTATTGTTTAGAAATAACATGCTTAATGAAAGTGTCTAGCGCCAGCATTTCACTAAGTTAAAAGTGCAACTCTAGCGACTATAACCTCTATACTGTTATTTTGAACTGTGATAGCTTACTGGCGATGCAACTTCATTAATTAATCAGTGATATAATTAAATTCTAAAATGAACCGTCTTTGTTAGCGCAAAACTTATACAGTGTGCTGTTCCTTAACTAAATAGTACAGTATCAGCACGCCTTAACTGACGCTGTTTGTTGTAGCTGATCCATGTTTTTTTCTCTTTTTCACTAATCTGAAGCTGAACTATGACTGCATAACCGTGCATTATTTAACGCCAACTTAAAATAGCTGTATTTTATATCTTGTTTGGCTGTCTGTGGTAATGCAATATGAGAGCGAATTGTTAAAAAAGGACTGAGGTACTTTGTAACTCATATAATTATTGGGCGTCGTGTAACATACCTAACGCCAAATTTCACTTGGTGTATCACCACACGCCAATCTGAATTGATGCTTTTCCAACTTGAATTGATGTCTTTGCTTATCTTGCTCACTGTTTGAGATAAAGTAGCTTAATGAGGGACAGTGAAAGAAACTTGAGAAGCATCTGGTAACATATCTGTTGTTTTTAAGAGACTGTGTTAGCATTGTTTGATCTCTAGTAAGGTGTCCTTTGCATATGTTCCTAAATTACTAGAACTTTGCTATATACATTTAATAACACTTCACATTTATTCTAATTTGGGCCATGGTAACAATGCAATACTAAAACAAGTCTGTACTTTGTCATCCTATCTCCACCTAGGTACTTGCCCTGTATAAAATAAGCGGGTGGCAACTAAGACCTAGTTATTGAAACAGGAAGGACATCTACAGCGGTGCGAATGCACAGGCAGGCTCCAGCTTTCAGCCCCACTACCCTATATTTCTAAAGAAAAAGGTTATTAACTATACCCTTGTAAAATAGGTTTTTATTCTTAGTTAATACCTTAAGGCAAGCTCACTTGGGCAAGAAACACAACAATATATAACATAGGTAGCTGTATATACCAGACAGAAAATATCTAGCCTTTACCTCCAGTTTTAGCTATTTAAGTAAGAACAGAGTGAACCATAGGACGTGAGTCTAGAGTTTCACCTACAATATCTACTAGTGCTCTAAAATCAGGTCTAGTATTGCCAAATGTGGTTCCTGCACTTACCTGCATTGTACAACCTTTAAGACCCAGAAAGCTCCTGGTTGGTTCATCCCCATGACGCAGGAAAGTTTTCAAAGTCCCTGCTAGTTTCCGCCATTTTTTAAAAAAGATAAAATACTGTTGTGTTTCTGCCCAGTCACCTGCTCCTTCCCTAAGGTAAGAAATAATGATCTTCATAACTATTTCTGTTCTTATTCTTTCTTTACGACCTCTGCGACTGATGAAACAGTAACTGAAGTAGATATATGCCAGCACGGCTGAGTTCTATTGTACAGAAATAACATGCTTAATGAAAGTGTCTAGCGCCAGCATTTCACTAAGTTAAAAGTGCAACTCTAGTGACTATAACCTCTATACTGTTATTTTGAACTGTGATAGCTTACTGGCGATGCAACTTCATTAATTAATCAGTGATATAATTAAATTCTAAAACGAACCGTCTGTACTAGAAGGGATTGTTAGCGCAAAACTTATACAGTGTGCTGTTCCTTAACTAAATAGTACAGTATCAGCACGCTGTTAACTGACGCTGTTTGTTGTAGCTGATCCATGTTTTTTTTTCTCTTTTTTCACTAATCTGAAGCTGAACTATGACTGCATAACCGTGCATTATTTAACGCCAACTTAAAATAGCTGTATTTTATATCTTGTTTGGCTGTCTGTGGTAATGCAATATGAGAGTGAATTATTAAAAAGGACTGAGGTACTTTGTAACTCATATAATTATTGGGCCGTGTAACATACCTAACGCCAAATTTCACTTGGTGTATCACCACACGCCAATCTGAATTGATGCTTTTCCAACTTGAATTGATGTCTTTGCTTATCTTGCTCACTGTTTGAGATAAAGTAGCTTAATGAGGGACAGTGAAAGAAACTTGAGAGGCATCTGGTAACATATCTGTTTTTTTAAGAGACTGTGTTAGCATTGTTTGATCTCTAGTAAGGTGTCCTTTGCATATGTTCCTAAATTACTAGAACTTTGCTATATACATTTAATAACACTTCACATTTATTCTAATTTGGGCCATGGTAACAATGCAATACTAAAACAAGTCTGTACTTTGTCATCCTATCTCCACCCAGGTACTTGCCCTGTATAAAATAATCAGCGGTGTGAATGCACACAGGCAGGCCAGCTTTTTCAGCCCTACCTACCCTATATTTCTAAAGAAAAGGTACTTGCCCTGTATAAAATAACCGTGGCTAACTAAGACCTAGTTATTGAAACAGGAAGGACATCTACAGCGGTGCGAATGCACAGGCAGGCTCCAGCTTTCAGCCCCACTACCCTATATTTCTAAAGAAAAAGGTTATTAACTATACCCTTGTAAAATAGGTTTTTTATTCTTAGTTAATACCTTAAGGCAAGCTCACTTGGGCAAGAAACACAACAATATATAACATAGGTAGCTGTATATACCAGACAGAAAATATCTAGCCTTTACCTCCAGTTTTTAGCTATCTAAGTAAGAACAGAGTGAACCATAGGGCGTGAGTCTAGAGTTTCACCTACAATATCTACTAGTGCTCTAAAGTCAGGTCTAGTATTGCCAAATGTGGTTCCTGCACTTACCTGCAGTGTACAACCTTTAAGACCCAGAAAGCTCCTGGTTGGGTTATCCCCATGACGCAGGAAAGTTTTCAAAGTCCCTGCTAGTTTCCGCCATTTTTTAAAAAAGATAAAATACTGTTGTGTTTCTGCCCAGTCGCCTGCTCCTTCCCTAAGGTAAGAAACTAATGATCTTCATAACTATTTCTGTTCTTATTCTTTCTTTACTACCTCTGCGACTGATGAAACAGTAACTGAAGTAGATATATGCCAGCACGGCTGAGTTCTATTGTATAGAAATAACATGCTTAATGAAAGTGTCTAGCGCCAGCATTTCACTAAGTTAAAAGTGCAACTCTAGTGACTATAACCTCTATACTGTTATTTTGAACTGTGATAGCTTACTGGCGATGCAACTTCATTAATTAATCAGTGATATAATTAAATTCTGAAATGAACCGTCTGTACTTAGAAGGGATTGTTAGCGTAAAACTTATACAGTGTGCTGTTCCTTAACTAAATAGTACAGTATCAGCACGCTGTTAACTGACGCTGTTTGTTGTAGCTGATCCATGTTTTTTTTTCTCTTTTTTCACTAATCTGAAGCTGAACTATGACTGCATAACCGTGCATTATTTAACGCCAACTTAAAATAGCTGTATTTTATATCTTGTTTGGCTGTCTGTGGTAATGCAATATGAGAGCGAATTGTTAAAAAGGACTGAGGTACTTTGTAACTCATATAATTATTGGGCCGTAACATACCTAACGCCAAATTTCACTTGGTGTATCACCACACGCCAATCTGAATTGATGCTTTTCCAACTTGAATTGATGTCTTTGCTTATCTTGCTCACTGTTTGAGATAAAGTAGCTTAATGAGGGACCGTGAAAGAAACTTGAGAAGCATCTGGTAACATATCTGTTGTTTTAAGAGACTGTGTTAGCATTGTTTGATCTCTAGTAAGGTGTCCTTTGCATATGTTCCTAAATTACTAGAACTTTGCTATATACATTTAATAACACTTCACATTTATTCTAATTTGGGCCATGGTAACAATGCAATACTAAAACAAGTCTGTACTTTGTCATCCTATCTCCACCCAGGTACTTGCCCTGTATAAAATAACCGTGGCAACTAAGACCTAGTTATTGAAACAGGAAGGACATCTACAGCGGTGCGAATGCACAGGCAGGCTCCAGCTTTCAGCCCCACTACCCTATATTTCTAAAGAAAAAGGTTATTAACTATACCCTTGTAAAATAGGTTTTTTTTCTTAGTTAATACCTTAAGGCAAGCTCACTTGGGCAAGAAACACAACAATATATAACATAGGTAGCTGTATATACCAGACAGAAAATATCTAGCCTTTACCTCCAGTTTTAGCTATTTAAGTAAGAACAGAGTGAACCATAGGGCGTGAGTCTAGAGTTTCACCTACAATATCTACTAGTGCTCTAAAATCAGGTCTAGTATTGCCAAATGTGGTTCCTGCACTTACCTGCAGTGTACAACCTTTAAGACCCAGAAAGCTCCTGGTTGGTTCATCCCCATGACGCAGGAAAGTTTTCAAAGTCCCTGCTAGTTTCCGCCATTTTTTAAAAAAGATAAAATACTGTTGTGTTTCTGCCCAGTCACCTGCTCCTTCCCTAAGGTAAGAAACTAATGATCTTCATAACTATTTCTGTTCTTATTCTCTCTTTACTACATCTGTGATTGATGAAACAGAAACTGAAGTAGATATATGCCAGCACGGCTGAGTTCTATTGTTTAGAAATAACATGCTTAATGAAAGTGTCTAGCGCCAGCATTTCACTAAGTTAAAAGTGCAACTCTAGTGACTATAACCTCTATACTGTTATTTTGAACTGTGATAGCTTACTGGCGATGCAACTTCATTAATTAATCAGTGATATAATTAAATTCTGAAATGAACCGTCTTGTTAGCGCAAAACTTATACAGTGTGCTGTTCCTTAACTAAATAGTACAGTATCAGCACGCTCTTAACTGACGCTGTTTGTTGTAGCTGATCCATGTTTTTTTTTCTCTTTTTTCACTAATCTGAAGCTGAACTATGACTGCATAACCGTGCATTATTTAACGCCAACTTAAAATAGCTGTATTTTATATCTTGTTTGGCTGTCTGTGGTAATGCAATATGAGAGCGAATTGTTAAAAAAGGACTGAGGTACTTTGTAACTCATATAATTATTGGGCGTCGTGTAACATACCTAACGCCAAATTTCACTTGGTGTATCACCACACGCCAATCTGAATTGATGCTTTTCCAACTTGAATTGATGTCTTTGCTTATCTTGCTCACTGTTTGAGATAAAGTAGCTTAATGAGGGACAGTGAAAGAAACTTGAGAAGCATCTGGTAACATATCTGTTGTTTTAAAGTGACTGTGTTAGCATTGTTTGATCTCTAGTAAGGTGTCCTTTGCATATGTTCCTAAATTACTAGAACTTTGCTATATACATTTAATAACACTTCACATTTATTCTAATTTGGGCCATGGTAACAATGCAATACTAAAACAAGTCTGTACTTTGTCATCCTATCTCCACCTAGGTACTTGCCCTGTATAAAATAACACGTGGCAACTAAGACCTAGTTATTGAAACAGGAAGGACATCTACAGCGGTGCGAATGCACAGGCAGGCTCCAGCTTTCAGCCCCACTACCCTATATTTCTAAAGAAAAAGGTTATTAACTATACCCTTGTAAAATAGGTTTTTTTTCTTAGTTAATACCTTAAGGCAAGCTCACTTGGGCAAGAAACACAACAATATATAACATAGGTAGCTGTATATACCAGACAGAAAATATCTAGCCTTTACCTCCAGTTTTAGCTATTTAAGTAAGAACAGAGTGAACCATAGGGCGTGAGTCTAGAGTTTCACCTACAATATCTACTAGTGCTCTAAAATCAGGTCTAGTATTGCCAAATGTGGTTCCTGCACTTACCTGCAGTGTACAACCTTTAAGACCCAGAAAGCTCCTGGTTGGTTCATCCCCATGACGCAGGAAAGTTTTCAAAGTCCCTGCTAGTTTCCGCCATTTTTTAAAAAAGATAAAATACTGTTGTGTTTCTGCCCAGTCACCTGCTCCTTCCCTAAGGTAAGAAACTAATGATCTTCATAACTATTTCTGTTCTTATTCTTTCTTTACTACCTCTGTGACTGATGAAACAGTAACTGAAGTAGATATATGCCAGCACGGCTGAGTTCTATTGTATAGAAATAACATGCTTAATGAAAGTGTCTAGCGCCAGCATTTCACTAAGTTAAAAGTGCAACTCTAGTGACTATAACCTCTATACTGTTATTTTGAACTGTGATAGCTTACTGGCGATGCAACTTCATTAATTAATCAGTGATATAATTAAATTCTAAAACGAACCGTCTTGTTAGCTTAAAACTTATACAGTGTGCTGTTCCTTAACTAAATTGTACAGTATCAGCACGCTCTTAACTGTCGCTGTTTGTTGTAGCTGATCCATGTTTTTTCTTTTTTCACTAATCTGAAGCTGAACTATGACTGCATAACCGTGCATTATTTAACGCCGACTTAAAATAGCTGTATTTTATATCTTGTTTGGCTGTCTGTGGTAATGCAATATGAGAGCGAATTTTTAAAAATGGACTGAGGTACTTTGTAACTCTTATAATTATTGGGCGTCGTGTAACATACCTAACGCCAAATTTCACTTGGTGTATCACCACACGCCAATCTGAATTGATGCTTTTCCAACTTGAATTGATGTCTTTGCTTATCTTGCTCACTGTTTGAGATAAAGTAGCTTAATGAGGGACCGTGAAAGAAACTTGAGAAGCATCTGGTAACATATCTGTTGTTTTTAAGAGACTGTGTTAGCATTGTTTGATCTCTAGTAAGGTGTCCTTTGCATATGTTCCTAAATTACTAGAACTTTGCTATATACATTTAATAACACTTCACATTTATTCTAATTTGGGCCATGGTAACAATGCAATACTAAAACAAGTCTGTACTTTGTCATCCTATCTCCACCTAGGTACTTGCCCTGTATAAAATAACCGTGGCAACTAAGACCTAGTTATTGAAACAGGAAGGACATCTACAGCGTGCAATGCACAGGCAGGCTCCAGCTTTCAGCCCCACTACCCTATATTTCTAAAGAAAAAGGTTATTAACTATACCCTTGTAAAATAGGTTTTTATTCTTAGTTAATACCTTAAGGCAAGCTCACTTGGGCAAGAAACACAACAATATATAACATAGGTAGCTGTATATACCAGACAGAAAATATCTAGCCTTTACCTCCAGTTTTTAGCTATTTAAGTAAGAACAGAGTGAACCATAGGGCGTGAGTCTAGAGTTTCACCTACAATATCTACTAGTGCTCTAAAATCAGGTCTAGTATTGCCAAATGTGGTTCCTGCACTTACCTGCAGTGTACAACCTTTAAGACCCAGAAAGCTCCTGGTTGGTTCATCCCCACTCCGCTTCGCTTTGCTCGGGCTTGCTTCGTGCCCCACCCTGCCCCCTTATCTCACCTGCCCCCACTATCCTTTCATTTATTAGTTCTTAAAACCACACCCCCTACACCTTAGAGCCAATCACACTGACCTCCCTATTACCTACACTCCTTCCCACAACCCTAATCAATTAACCAACTCTTGTCATCTAAACTCTGGTTCCATCTATTTTATTAGAATAACCTCCCTCTTCTGACTTGTCAAAAGCAATGAATCTTATTATTCCTCTTATACTACCACTTATAATTATCCCTTATTCATTAACAAGCTATGAAAGCCTAAAACTTATAGGATTTCACTACCCTAAGGGCCAAACTTGCATTCCCCTAAATCTTCTCCCTAAAGAACTTTCTCCTTTCCATTACCCCATAAAAACGTCATGTATAAACAGTACATATCCCATCCAATTATATCCAAAGGCATCAACTACAAGACATGGACAAAAGATACTATATAAATTCTTTAGACTCTTAGACTACCTGAAAAAAAGTATTACTAAGGATGGCGATATACACCCAAATCCAGGTCCATCCCCTAACCTCGATTCTGTCATTCCAATCTTATCCCAAAGGTCAACTAGTTCCCTTCTCATCTTCCATCTTAATCTAAGAAGCATAAATAATAAGGTTCATAATTTACATGCCATGCTAGCCACCCACCTCCCTGATATCATGTGCCTAACAGAAACATGGCTCAAACCAGCCACCAAAGATAATGAGATTCTCCCACCTGGGTATAATATATTTAGGGTAGATCGCGAAAAAAAAAGGGGTGGTGGTATAGCTGTCTTGTACAGAAGTACACTTAATATCATAATGAATCCTATCCAACCACCTAAGGTCACTAATGCAGAGTCAATTGCTCTAAAATTATGTTTAAATAACCAAAAAAGTATCAATCTTTTTGTAATTTACATTCCGCCCGGGAACAACTTAGAAACCATGGAGCATACACTAAGCTGGCTAGCCACTAACTACCCTCAAGAAACCATTGTACTAGGAGATGTCAACATTGACTGGACCCAATGTTCCTCACAGACAAATCCTATGCCCATAAACCTACATGGTTTCTCCCAAAGTATAGCCTCTACCACAAGAATAGGAAATCCTCACCAAAAAGAGTATACTTGACTGGATACTTACTAATAACCTCACCCATAATTATACCACTGGGACCCTCCCTAATGATCTCAGTGACCACCTAGTCACATTCATATTAAAACACAAAATTACTAGCACAAACCTCCCCATACACAGACTTGTTAGAAATAAAAGAAATTTGCTCCAACACAATTTTTAACAGAACTCAAATCCTGTAACTGGTCTAAGCTAAAAACTCTTCCGCTCGAAGAGAGCGTGACACTCTTTACTGACACATTCCTTAATATTCTGGACTTTCATGCACCTAACAGAGTAGTCAGAACTAAAGTCCGGATAGCACCCTGGTTAACCAGAGAAACCAAATCCAAAATTAAACTTAGAGACAAGGCCTGGGATATATGGCGCACTACTAAGGTACCTCTAGATCGCATTAAATTCCAGCAGCTTAGAAATGATATGAAAAAAGCCATTACCCTGGACAAAAAGAACTACTTCTGTCACCTCCAAGATAAACACCAGAATAACCATAAGAAGTTCTGGGCAGGTTTAAATAATCTTCTCCATACAGGGAAATCGTCAACCCCTACCTCTGAGACACTTATTGGTAAAAACCCAGAAGAAGTAGCCAATACTTTTAACTCCTTCTTTACTGAGACTATACAGTCACTAGCCAATCAACTACCTCCCCCTTCCTCTCCCCTTAAAAATGTTTTAGAAGAATCATTTCCCTTCTTTAATTTTCAACCCATATCCACATCCTACATTAGAACCTTACTGAAAAAACTTAAACCAACTATCCTCTCTGCAGATCGACTCCCAGCAGAATACCTGCAAATAGCAGCAGATGTAATAGCCTATCCCATCTCTATTCTGATTAATCGAACCATCACTGAGGCCACAATCCCCTCTATCTGGAAAATATCCTATGTCATACCACTCCACAAGGGTGGCTCTTCTACTGAACCATCGAACTACAGACCAATAGCAATATTGTCTCCAATAGCCAAAATCATGGAAAGATGTGTTCATAAACAACTTCTTCACTATCTTACCCTAAACAACCTATTGACCAAGTCTCAACATGGTTTCAGACCCCACCATAGTACGACCACTGCCCTCCTTTCCTTTACTGACACAGTTAATCAAAACCGTAACAACAAAAAAATATCTTCTGCTCTCTTCCTGGACTTGTCAAAAGCCTTTGATATGGTCAATCACCAGTTACTTCTCCACACTCTGAAAACCTTACACCTCAATAATCCAGCCCTTAGCTGGTTCCACGCTTATCTCTCTGGAAGGCAACAAGCAGTCCAATGGCAAAATAAGCTCTCTCAACTGCTGCCAAATACTATAGGAGTTCCCCAAGGCTCTATACTTGGTCCCCTTCTTTTTCAGTAT